>NW_027413154.1:0-300000 GCF_048544455.1 Silene latifolia | reverse complement strand
GGGGTCCAATCCGACTCTTTTATGCCCAATTTGTATGCCGTTTTCAAAGGTATGACGTTGACTGCCGAGCCATCATCTACCAAAGTCATTGGCACATTCTTCTTTAAGCAAATGACAGTGATATAAAGAGCTAAGTTGTGGTTAGTGCCAAAAGGTGGAAAATCTTCATCTGAGAAAGTAACAGGGTTACTTAGCTTAGGTGACTCTTGGAAGACCAAGTTGACTACGTCATCGGGTATGGAGTTATGTGCCACATTTAGTTTGGCCAAGGCTTGCAGTAAAGCTTGGCGATGTGGGAATGAGCTTGCAACTAGTTGCCAGACTGAAAGATCAGCCTTTGTCTTCTGTAGTTTCTTTAGGAAATGGTCAGTAGAGGTATCATTGTTGTCGTTTGGCGTGACAACGTTGGTATTGGTGATTGGACCTTTTGCTATGGGACCATTTTGAGAAACATTTTGATATGGACGTCCCGAACGAGTAAGGTGGTCTATATCTTGGTCCTCACTATTGTTGACTATTTCCTCACTGGCTTTGACTAGGCAGTGTTCGGTGAGCACTCATCTTCATCATCGTCGGCCTATACTCCATTGATAGTGGCAAGTTCTCTCAACCTCATGATTTCGGCCTCCAATTGGATAATTTGGTCGACTAGTTCATCAACCATAGCTATCACTTCTTGCATTGTAGCGCTTTCAGAGAGGCTTAGTGGCACACGTTTTCCAGGCGTTGCATTTGGATTACGTAGGGTCGCCACTACACTTTCTAATTCTGAGACTTGCCTATTCACACTCTTTGCCCATGCTATAAAGTCGGTGATGGTAAAGGAAATGGTAGAGTCGTTCCCTTCTTCTTCTATTGCATAGATCTCATCTTCGACTGGAGAAATGAGGTGTGGACAATCTAAGGTAGATTCTTCACTTGTAATCATCAGAACTCCAAGAGGATTCTGAGTATTGTTAGGCTTGCCTCCAGGCGGTATTGGTAGGCGACCGTCTTCAATCATGTCTTGAAGTATATATTTTAGCTTGTAGCATTTTTCTGTGTCATGTCCCTTACCTCTATGATATTCGCAGTACGACTTCTCGTCCCAGGATTTGGATTTCTTTTCTGGTTCAGGTGTAGGGCCCATGGGTTGAAGTTTACCCTGTTTCATCAATCTTTTTAGAGCATTGGAGTATGTATCCCCAATGTTTGTAAACTTTATTTGTGGGATACTCTTCCTTGATGGTTCGAGAAGGTTAACTTCATCAGTCTTGCTAGTAGATCCGTAAGAACAACTTGTTGAACCTTGATATCGATGACCTACTGTTTTGGACAAGAGCCCTTTACCGATGTCATGTTCGATCCTTGTTCCTAGTACGGTTAAGTCCTTGAAGGTCTTAATGTTTTGGTACCTCAAATGACTTGCATAAATGGGCTTTAAATTGTCCACGAATTTCTCCACAAGGGTAGCTTCATCTGGACGTTCGACAAGTTGGGTACTAGTCTTCCTCCACCTACTTAGGAAGTCGGTGAAGCCTTCTTTATCATTTTGAGTAAGAACCTCTAAGGTGCGCATATTGACTTGGATCTCGGCATTATCCGCATATTGCTAAGCAAACTCGATCGCGGCATCATCCCAAGTGGCAATCTTCTTATTCTCTAGGGAATAAAATCATTGTTTCGGAATGGTGTCAAGAGATGAAGGAAAGATCCTTAAGAACATCTCGGGTTTAATGCCTTTGATAGACATGTAATCCTTGAAAGCACGAATATTGTTCAAAGGGTTTTCGTGTCCCTTGAATTTCGGGATATCCGTCATGTTAAAGTTGGTTGACAATTTGGAACTCACGGCCTCATACTTGCGATTGTTTTCTCTATAAATGTCATCCCCTTTGAGATACATTAGTTATTCCTCCAAGTATTGGAGTCGTTTCTCAGCTGCAGTCGGATCAGCGGGAGGGTTGACCTCTTGTGCTCCCACAAAAGGTGGAGGACTTTCATTCACGAGGTTATTCACAACTTCATGGGGTATTTCATTTTCTGCAAGAGGCAACCTATGTAACACCCCCTCATACCAAGGTGCCTTACCAGGACCACCCTACCATGAAGGTGTGTTACCATCTCGGTTGCCCGAGGTTAGTACATATCAATAAGCGTCTGAATTGAGCACATTTATTAAAGTACTGTAAAATGTAAGGTTTACATCAACCAAACTCAAATACTGTTTTAATAAAATACAACTTTAAAGTCTGATAATAAAAGAAATCCCACTACGACTCAGACGGTGATGCTATGACTCGTGATGGCACTTCTCCCAAGACAGTCCCCAAGCTCACCCTAGCAACACCTGTCAAGCCTGCTCACCATCCCCGAATGGATCACCGCAGATTCCACAAACAACACGAGGTCAGTATTACATAAACAAGTAAGACAAACAAACGGAATAATTAATCGATCATCGCGCTTCCCAATCCTTCATTCACACACAAGAATCCGACTACACACAAGTGTGTAGCCTGCCCGGATTACCCATCGCAACAGGTAATCCTCGCCGCCAGTGGGTGACCGCAGCCGATCCCACCTAGTCCAGCTCCTCATGAGCGACAATCATCCCTGTCCCTTAATGTGCACATCCCCTCCCGTGGCGGGTTCCACGGAGGGCGAACTAGGGTGTGAAGCCACTCCCGCAAGTGACTCCACCGCAATCATAACCACAAGATATCACAGCCATCTCAACACCCTTACACCAACATCATCACCACAATTCCATACTCCGATGATCAACAGATAACAATAAACACAACCACATGTCTTACAATAACAGTAAACTGAGTAGGAAACCCTACCTTAGAAATCAACAGAGGAAATGAACTTGCACACTCAGAAAGGCTCCTCTACGAAGTCTTCTCCTATAACATAATCATATCACACAATTACACATTGCACAACCCCCATATTCCCAATTCCATAATTATACAGTAACCCCAACAAATACAACAACATAGGATAAAACTTACCAACAGTGGGATGAGGGTTGTACGGAAGGATTCCGAAGGTTTCGCAAACAACAAGGCAATTGGGTGATTAAGGAGTGATTAGGGAGAGATTAGGGTTAACGTAAAATGATGAAGTAGAAATGATGTTTTTGAAAACCGACGCGGGATATAAAATATATCTTAAACGCTCCCTAATCAAACCGTCAAATAATACTCGCCAGACCGAATACTCGGTCGAGTAAAGTTATACTCGGCCGAGTATCCTCTACTCGGTCGAGTATTCACTATACTCGGCCGAGTATTCATCGGCAGAACCAAAACAACTCCTAAAAATAGCACTACTCGGCCGAGTAGGCTCTACTCGGTCGAGTAGTCCCCAAGGAAAATCCGTAGTGTTACAATCTTCCCCCCTTAAAAAGAACTTCGCTCCGAAGTTCACACTGTACTATCAAACAAAACACAACACTACTCCACAAGACTATACTAACCACATATAACAATACCAAGGAACTATATAAGTCACCACCAAAAGTCATTACTCCAACTCAAAGCAAAACAACAAACAAAACAAAACGCAACAAAGCAAAACAACAAACAAAACAAAACACGACCGCGACCATCTCCTACCCCCCTAAAAGGACAACGGTTACGTCCCCGTAACCAAACATACCTGATCGAAAAGGTTAGGAAAACGTTCTCGCATAGCTTCCTCGGGTTCCCATGTGGCTTCCTCCACATTATGATTAGACCAAAGGACCTTGAGTAAGACCGTTTCACCATTCCGGGTCTTACGAACCTTGCGATCAAGAATCTCCTTAGGAATCTCGGCGTAGGACAAGGATTCATCAAGCTCGATGTTCTCCATCTCAAGGATATGCGACGGATCGCTCACATACTTTCGAAGTTGGGATACATGAAAAACATTGTGTACTCTATCCAAAGCTGGTGGTAACGCTAATCTATAGGCCACCTCGCCAACACGGTCTAAAACCTCATAAGGACCTATAAACTTTTGGCTTAGCTTACCCTTTTTCCCAAACCTCATAACACCTCGCATAGGTGACACTTTTAAAAGAACCTTGTCACCAACCATAAACTCAATATCCTTGCGGTGCAAGTCGGCGTAGCTCTTCTGACGATCTTGAGCTGCTCTCATCCTTTGCCGAATCAACTGGATTTGCTCAACCATATCCTGAACCAGTTGTGGCCCTAAAACCACCGTCTCAGAACTATCATCCCAACAAACTGGACTTCGGCATTTCCGGCCATACAAAGCTTCAAAAGGTGCCATCCTAATGCTTATATGATAACTGTTATTGTATGAAAACTCGATCAGATCAAGCATGTCTTCCCAACTGCCCCCAAAGTCCATAACACATGCCCTCAACATGTCTTCTAAGGTCTTGATGGTCCGCTCTGTCTGACCATCGGTTGCGGATGAAAGGCTGTACTCATCTTTAAAGTCGTACCCATCAACTCTTGCAGCTCTTGCTAAAATTTGGATATGAACCTCGCATCACGATCAGAAACGATATCCTTAGGTATACCATGTAACCGAACCACATGCCTCCTGTAACCCAATGCCAGCTGCATCTTAGACCAAGTATCCTTCATGGGAACGAAATGGGCCGACTTGGTCAACCTATCAACAATCACCCAAATCATGTTGTTACCTTATTGTGACCTAGGTAACCCCACAATGAAATCCATGGAGATCGACTCCCACTTCCACTCTGGTACATCCAAAGACTGAATCTTACCTTGTGGTCTCCTTTGTTCACCCTTGACCTTTTGGCAGGTCAAACATCTGGCTACAAACTCAGCTACATCTCTCTTCATGTTTGGCCACCAAAAATTCTTCTTAAGGTCCCTATAAAGCTTGTCACCACCCGGATGAACTGAATAAGGAGTGCAATGAGCCTCCGTCAAGATCACTCTCCGCAACTCTGCATCCTCAGGAACACACCATCTCCCATCAAAACGGACACTCCCATCGGGATGAATAGAGAACCTGGAAGCTGCTCCACTCTCTACCTTTGACTTCCACTCCTGGATCTTAGGATCAAGCTCTTGCTTACTTTTGATGTTCTCATACAACTCTGGCTCGATCGTCAAATCCCCGATGGTATCCCCTTCTCGAATCATAAAGATCCCCAAACTAGACATCTCATCTCTCAACTTCAGCAAGGACATAGATGTACATAGCGAATGAACGCTCTTCCTAATCAATGCATCTGCAACAACATTAGCCTTACCCTCGTGATAGATAATCTCCATATCATAATCTCCAATCAGCTCCATCCACCGTCTCTGTCGCATGTTAAGCTCCTTCTGAGTGTAGATATACTTTAGACTCTTATGATCAGAGAACACCTTAAAAGTTGCTCCATAAAGGTAGTGCCTCCAAATCTTAAGAGCGAACACAACTGCACCCAGCTCCAGATCATGAGTAGGGTAATTCTCCTCATATTGCTTCAGCTGCCTCGAAGCATATACTATGACTTTCCCTCCCTGCATCAAGACACAACCAAGACCATTCTTTGAAGCGTCGGTATATACCTCAAAGTTCTCACAACCCTCTGGCAAGGCTAGGATAGGAGCTGTGGTCTAGCGTTCTTTTAGGGTCTGAAACGCCGTCTCACAACTCTCATCCCAAACAAATCTGGCTTCCTTTCTCATCAAGGATGTCATAGGTCGCGCTATGGTAGAGAAATCTTTCACAAATCTTCTGTAGTAGCCGGCAAGACCTAAGAAACTGCGAATCTCAGCTACATTCTTCGGCGATTCCCACTTGGTAACGACCTCAATCTTACTAGGATCCACGGCTACCCCTTTCTTAGATATTACATGGCCCAAAAAAGCCACTTCCTCTAACCAAAATTTACACTTGGATAGCTTGGCATAAAGCTGATTATCCCTTAAGGTCTGCAGAACTATCCTCAAGTGCTCCTCATGCTCTTCCTTAGTCTAAGAATAGACTAAGATATCGTCGATGAAAACAACCACAAACCTATCCAAAAACGGTGCGAAAATCTGATTCATCAAATCTATAAAAGCTTCTGGCGCATTGGCCAATCCAAAAGGCATCACTACATACTCATAATGACCATATCGAGATCGGAACGCTGTCTTAGAATATCCTCATCTGCTATCCTCAGCTGGTGATACCCTGACCTCAGATCAATTTTGGAAAACACACTTGCTCCACTAAGCTGATCAAACAAGTCATCAATCCTCGGCAACGGATACTTGTTCTTCACTGTGACACGATTGAGCTCTCTGTAATCAATGCACAGCCTCATACTCCCATCTTTCTTCTTTACAAAAAGAACTGGAGCTCCCCACGGTGACACACTAGGCCTGATATAACCCTTGCCTAGCAACTCATGTATCTGCTTTTTCAGCTCTGCCAACTCTTTAGGTGCCATACGATAAGGTGCTTTAGATATAGGACCCGTTCCCGGCTTAAGCTCCACGCTGAAATCAACATCTCTATTGGGAGGTAAACTTGGTACCTCCTCAGGAAAAACATCGTCGAACTCTCTAACCACAGCTATCTCAGAAGCTGTCGGTGCCTCTACTCGGTGATCTCTCACATGACAAAGAATCAAAGGACACTTCTTCCTCAAACATGACTTTAAAGTCATCACAGCTATGAATCGACACTTAGGCTTTACCACAAACCCTCTATAGGACACTCTAACACCCTTGGGACCCTTTAAAGACACTCTCTTTTGACAGCAATCTATCCTGGCATCATACTTACCTAACCAATCCATCCCGACAATCACCTCGAACCCATCCATAGGAAACTCTAACAGGTCTACTGGTAGGTCTACCCCTCCAACTACCATGGATACTCCTCTATACAAACTTGAGACATGGCACGACTCCCCTCAAGGTATGAATACATCATCTTTAACAACCTCAAACTTTCCCAAACCCATAGACATAGCATGACTCTTGGACACAAAAGAATGCGTAGCCCCGGAATCAAACAAAACAAAGGACGGTACATTATGAACAAGAAAGGTACCGGTAACTACATGAGCATCATCTTGTGCTTCCTGCTTGTCCATCATGAAGAGCTTTCCACTGTTTTTTTGTCCTCCACCCTGAACTGAAGCATTGAAGGTACTTGGCTTAGCTGCCAAATCCTGAGTGACGCTGTTGTTCTGGCGCTGATAAGATCCACCACCACCGCGGTTGTAACCGCCCTGGTTACCCTGTCCACCTTTGTTGCCCCATGAACCTCCCAGTCGGTTACTAGCAAAACTCTGAGTCGGCCCCTGAGAAAAATTCCCTGATCGAGCTCCTGAACCATTGCCGGGCTTGTAGCTCGTGCATTCCCGTCTTTTGTGGCCTATCCCACCACAGTTGAAGCACGTAAGGTTGGTGTTGTCACTTACAACCCGACCCCCGTTCTTTCCCCAGCCACGAGAAACTCCAGAGAAACCAGCTCCACTAGAAAAAGCCTTAGCATGGTTGAAATTCCCTTTCTTATTGGTTGGCTGACTGTTGTTTCCGCCATCAGCCTTCCTCTTTTCTGTAGCAGTCCTCTCCTCGATCTCTCTTGAGAGATCTACCATTCTCTCAGCTTGACCCTCTCTCAAGTACACTTCCTTGAGGTCAGTAGAACCCCCGGCCGGCATACGACTCACGATCTTAGCGATAAACCCCTCTCAAAACGAAGAGCCAAACCTCTCTCGTCCTAGCGCATATCTTCAACATAACGGATAACTCCAAAACCGATGATAGTAATCGCGATCGTCATCTCCTCGGTCATGGTGAAGGAATCAACGTCGGATCTCATCTTGTGTCGGATATGCTCCGGCACAAACTGCTCTCTCATAGCACTCTTCAACCCAGACCACGGAATATCCCCTTCCGCCTGGTAGTAAGCTCTAGCATCATCCTTGACATTCTGCCACCAAACTGCAGCTTCACCTCTTAGGTAGTACACTACTTGCTCAACAATCATGTCCTCGGGGCACTTAACCATTTCCATGAGAGCTTCAATCTCACGGTGCCACTTCTCGAGCAGCTTTGGTTCACCTACCCCGTCATATGTGGGAGGGTGGAAACGAGCAATGTTGATGCTAAGCTGGGTTGCATCCATCGACTTCTCGTTCCCTTTTCCCACATTTTTAAGAGCTTCAAGGAGAGCCTCTTGTTGCTCAATCATTCGAGCAACCTCATCAAGAGTCATCTCTGAAGCTTGGATCTGCGCGGGAGTTCTTTTGGGCGGCATTTTGAGCTGATAAGACATAAGGAAACGTAAGCACAAAAGCCTACGGCTTAAAATATAACAATCTTCCGCCATAAGAACACTCGGCCGAGTATAAAACACACTCGGTCGAGTAACGACTACTCGGTCGAGTATCTTTGATACTCGGTCGAGTATTCGACTCCAGAAGCGAATGTCAAAAACTCAAAAAAACATCACTCGGTCGAGCAAAATAACACTCGGCCGAGTATACGCTACTCGGTCGAGTACGCTTTCTTACTCGGTCGAGTTACCACATACAGTAGCCACTGCTACTCACTGTAAATCAATACTCGGTCGAGCTATTGGTTACTCGGCCGAGTGCTCCCTACTCGGTCGAGTACCTGTCCTGCTCGGCCGAGTTACAAGATAGACGGGTATACAGTATAAAGTTCCCCTAGCATGCTCACTATTCCTCGCAGCAAACGCATACTATTACGAGTTTAAATGCCATGTTATAATCACATCAGCATGCAATTCATACATCAAGAACTTTAATGCCACATTAGAATCATATCAGCATACAATTTGTACATATGCTAAATCCAACATGACCAACATTCACAACCCGTTTCATCTACCATTCCTCCCATCACAACATTTAAGAACTTCAACACACATATTTGCAACTATCAACTTTTACCAACATGCATCTTCACATACATGCACATACAAAACCTAGCTCTCATCACACTCCCCCATGTTACCGGCTCGAGTTAGTGAGGGCCAATTTGCGACTCCGGGACGTCTCCCGAGTCTTTGCGGTAGCTCCAAACAACTCTCCCCAGGTTCATTTTACTTAGACTCCCTAGGTTCATTATATTCATTTGTTTAGGTGCCGGAATCTTCGGCTCTGATACCACTTTGTAACACCACCTCATACCAAGGTGCCTTACCAGGACCACCCTACCATGAAGGTGTGTTACCATCTCGGTTGCCCGAGGTTAGTACATATCAATAAGCGTCTGAATTGAGCACATTTATTAAAGTACTGTAAAATGTAAGGTTTACATCAACCAAACTCAAATAATGTTTTAATAAAATACAACTTTAAAGTCTGATAATAAAAGAAATCCCACTACGACTCAGACGGTGATGCTATGACTCGTGATGGCACTTCTCCCAAGACAGTCCCCAAGCTCACCCTAGCAACACCTGTCAAGCCTGCTCACCATCCCCGAATGGATCACCGCAGATTCCACAAACAACACGGGGTCAGTATTACACAAACAAGTAAGACAAACAAACGGAATAATTAACTGATCATCGTCAGTTCCCAATCCTTCATTCACACACAGTAACCGACTACACACTGAAGTGTGTAGCCCTGCTAGATTACCCATCGCAACAGGTAATCCTCGCCGCCAGTGGGTGACCGCAGCCGATCCCACCTAGTCCAGCTCCTCACGAGCGACAATCATCCCTGTCCCTTAATGTGCACATCCCCTCCCGTGGCGGGTTCCACGGAGGGCGAACTAGGGTGTGAAGCCACTCCCGCAAGTGACTCCACCACAATCATAACCACAAGATATCACAGCAATCTCAACACCCTTACACCAACATCATCACCACAATTCCATACTCCGATGATCAACAGATAACAATAAACACAACCACATGTCTTACAATAACAGTAAACTGAGTAGGAAACCCTACCTTAGAAATCGACAGAGGAAATGAACTTGCACACTCAGAAAGGCTCATCTACGAAGTCTTCTCCTATAACATAATCATATCACACAATTACACATTGCACAACCCCCATATTCCCAATTCCATAATTATACAGTAACCCCAACAAATACAACAACATAGGATAAAACTTACCAACAGTGGGATGAGGGTTGTACGGAAGGACTATGAAGGTTTCGCAAACAACAAGGCAATTGGGTGATTAAGGAGTGATTAGGGAGAGATTAGGGTTAACGTAAAATGATGAAGTAGAAATGATGTTTTTGAAAACCGACGCGGGATATAAAATATATCTTAAACGCTCCCTAATCAAACCGTCAAATAATACTCGCTGCATCAATACTCGGTCGAGTAAAGTTATACTCGGCCGAGTATCCTCTACTCGGTTGAGTATTCACTATACTCGGCCGAGTATTCATCGGCAGAACCAAAACAACTCCTAACAATAGCACTACTCGGCCGAGTAGGCTCTACTCGGTCGAGTAGTCCCCAAGGAAAATCCGTAGTGTTACAACCTAGTTTCTACAACAACAATTCGGCCCTCAATCGTGTTGAGGCGATCATTCACTAGGTCCTGGCTAGTTTGGAGACGAGCGAGCGCGGTTAGGATTAGATCATTATCATTCGGTGGTTGTCCATTGACACTTGCGTGACTAGTTCCAGGCATCTTGAAAACTGGATAAGAGATCGACGACGAATCAGAACACGATCGACCATTCTAGCACACTTACTCAAAAAAAGGTTTGACTTGTGAAGTGGGAGTGTGCCACTTGTGTCAAGTGAGGTTTGAAGAAATGACAAGGTTTGAAAATGTTGGTCCTAGTCAACTATGGTGTAGTTGTAGGAGTGGACTCGAAGTGAGGTTTCGAAATGGGCTTTGAGGCCCGAATTTTGACTCGATAATTGGACAGAGTTTTGGCTGGTTTTGCGCTAATATTAGGCCTATTTCGAGAATCTTACACTTTGAAAGAAGTTTTGATTTTTACAAAATTCGTCATGGTTTTGTTTAGAAATTGTGATCACATATAGTACAAGCATTTATACAGGCATTATAACGGGATGCTGAGTGCATTTAAAAGGGTTTTGGTTTAAAGGGTGGGTTGCCTCACCGAACAATCAAACCCGGGGTCTGTGGAGAGGCTCGTACCAAACAGGAGTAAGGCCGATTCCTAGTCCATTTCCTCGAGTAGTGAAAGTCCTTGATATAAACAAAAGTCAGTACCATGGTATGGTTGACGTCAATCGTTATCCATCCTTAGGCCCAAATAAGAATTTGGACCATCTAGACGGGACGATTGGTCGAATGGGTTGGGTTGGGCCTTAGGAAGGCCGAATTAAACGGCCTAGGAAGACCGAGTTATGAAAACCGACAACTGTCTCGTACAAACTATTCCCTAACCTTGTTCAAGTTTCACCCTAGCTACACGTAAGTGTATTAGTCCCCAGTGAAGTCGCCAAACTGTGGACGCGCGGGCCCACGGGAGAAAGCGAGCAAACTTTTGCATTTGTGGAGTCGCCACCAATTTATTGTGGAAAATTGAAAACCGTTCGAATACCTCGCGTCATGTCAAGATACAAAGTAGTGACATGAACACCAAGAACTTGTTACCCTTAGCATTCTATGTCTAGAATAACTCTCGTTGATGCCAATGAACACGGATGTTCACAGAGATCTGGAGTAAGGGGTGAGGGTACGTATTAGGAAGCTCTTTTGATCGAACACCTAATCCCGCCCGCCTCGATAGCGGCCTCTACTAATGATTAGGGAAGTTATCTATACTCGATATGTTGTAGGTTATATGCATGCAATGCAACATCTAATAGATTAATCCTAACATGTGAGAATTAACTAAGTCGCTGAACACGTAATTTTATCATACAATTGGGTCGAAGTAGGAATTTAGGTTAATTGCATGTGAGAGCAAACAAACAATAATAAAGAATACAATAAAGAAATACAATAAAGGAAACTACAATAATTACAATGGGTTAATTGATTTACGTCGAAAATACGTTTAAAACGGATAATTTGAGAAAAGAAAGAATAAACGAATTAACGAACAGGTTATTAGTGATAAAACGAATAATAGTCAATTAATACGTAAACTATAAACTAGGTCAAGGCAGAAACGGGAGTTCAGAGACAGAACTCAACCCGGAACAGGCGCAACAGAGCTGCGTCCTCTGGAAGAGGCGCAGCAGACGCTGCGTCTGTTCCTGAGTTTAGTTCTGGCTGTGAAGCCGTAATTGCAAATCATTAATGTTCGTGGGTGATTTAAATGCTTGATTAATGATATTTGACTCGGATAAAAGTGATTTAATGTATTATTTACATATGATTGGGTCATAAAAAACAATAAAACATGGATGAAACTAATTAGAATGAATTAATTACAAGATTAATAGATCAATAATAAGATTATTAAAAAATTAAAACAAAATAATTAAGTTAATCAGATTATTAATGATGAACTAATGATAGCATTGATAAATTACAGATGCAAATATACCAATGATAAATTCCAGAGACTCAACAATGATGAATCGACCTCTAAAACCCGAATTGATTTTAAATGACGAAAACCTGCAAATATGAATTATAAGGGATTTAAGTCGGGAATTTAATGATGAATTAATATTAATGATTACATGCTAAAATTGTTACACTAAAATTATTGTATTAACGAACAATGAACAATTGAAGACGAAATAAAAACAATCAAACGAGCAAAAAACGAACGAAGAAGAAAGGAAGCAGGAACTACGACAGCCTCAGGAAGAGGCGCAGCAGGTGCTGCGTCCCTTCGAAGAGGCGCAGCAATTGCTGCGTCCTTTCTCGACGTTTGTCCCTTGTTAATCCGTAGAAAGGGTTTGAAATAAGGTTCTATAAATCGGTTTTGAATGTGTTTACGACGTAAATCTTACAATAATGATTACAAAAATAAAGAACAATAATAAAAATAGGGATTTACACCCTCAGACTTACATGTTTGACGAAACGAGATTGACTAAGATAACGTTTAGTGATTGCGCGACTCGAATGTACGATGAAAGTGCCCTCTAAGAGGAAAACGAACAAGATTGATTAAGTTGATTGATGTGGATCGGAGTTGGTCATATTGGTCGGTCATGCAAAACGAGACTGGTACTCAGAAATATCCGAGCTTACATGGTCGAAAGTTCAAGCACGTAGGCGCCAAAAAGCAAGAGCGTGGTTTAGAATGCAAAGGGAGAAGAGAAGGGCGGACACTCGCGTGAGAAATATGTGAGACCGAAGGTCTCTTTTTATACTAATCACACGGAGTAAATTAGGGTTTTCGGAGAAACTTTGGAAGTGAATCTCGAAAAGATACGAAAAATACGCAGAAAGGACTTGAGGAAGAGGCGCAGCAAGAGCTGCGTCTCTTGGAAGAGGCGCAGCACCTGCTGCGTCCTTTCCTCAGTGGTTTCCTCCTGCGGAAGAAAGATGTCCGCGTTTCTATTATTGAATTGCGGTTTGATCTCAATTTCCATAATATTTATAAAATAATTCCGGGATATTATTTACCAAAGAGATTAAAAGATTGAAAATATGGAATAGAAACATCCGGAACATTTCAGAATATTCTGACTCGGCATCTTAAACTGTTATTAGAAAATGAAGACGGTTTTTGACCAAGACTCCAAATGTACTCTAATTACTGGCAAAACTGATGTGACTCATGATTGCGCACATTTAGTCCCCTAAATTGAGCCTATTTTGCATACTATTATAACATTCCATAGCCATTTTATCCGTCAAACGCCTTCTATTTTACTTTCCTATTGCATTATGTTTGTTTTGTAGGAAAGAAGACAGTTAGGCGGAAATTCCCGTCTCTCGTTCATATTTGGAAGCTTTTTTATATTGGATGGACTAGTATTAAGAGGAGGCACGAATGATGGCCAAGTATGTAGGAATAAAAAGTATATAGAAGGATCATAGGCTTAAAAGCAAGGATGACGAGAAGGAAGACATTGCAAGAAGAAATTGCTCGGAACCAAACCGAGAGTTGCTCCTTTGGCTCTGAAAGTATGCTAGATGAAACGGCGTCGGAAAATCAAGTGATCTAGGCTTTTGAATCACTCCAATAGGAGTCCAGATGAGAAAATGACGTCCGTTTTACAAACTGAGCTCAAATAGAGAAGCTGTCCGCCAATCCGCTCGTCCCGAGACTCAAGACGCTCGTCCCCTGAGACAAGACGCTCGTCCCCCCCCCCAGGACACTCGACTTAAAGCCTTGTGATCCGAGCGTCCCGAGACCAATCCGCTCGGATTCCTTTCCATTGCAACCGTCTCTCCTCCAGCCCACTCGGGATGCGCATATTTCTGAAAGACTAGCAAAAGGGAGACTAGCATCTTCCTTTGAGAGGAACATTTCCCTACTCAACACTTAGCAATGCTATTTACTAATCTACCCTTGCTTAACCTAATGATGTACAAGTATATATACTCCATTTGTAATAATCAAACCACCAAGTTTCCTTAGATTAAATCAAGCCTCATAGTAGGAAATTCTCTTAGATTAGATTAGGAGTAGATTAGAATAGATTATCCTTTAATCTTTCCACAAAAGTACACATTAATCTTTTCTTAATTATTATTCAAGTTTATTATTCAAGTTTATTACTTTTGGGTAATTGAAGATTATTGAGTTATTATTGAAGGATTGACAACCCTTCATCAATCAATCAAGTTCTCTTCTTTTATTTTTGCTTTATTATTTGGATCATCTCAAGTATGGTATAATTCTTTTACTCTTTACTCTTTATTTTTTATCTCCTTAAGCTCTTATCATGTTTATACTTGTTGTAATGATTGACACCATTAATGACATCACTACAACAAATCATTTGCTTTCTCGACGCTTTTTTAGGCTTTTCTCGATGCTTAAAAGCGTCGCCATTTTATTTCTCAACGCTTTTGAAAGCGTGGTTTTTGGGGCGTCAAGAATTTGTGACGCTTTTTAGCGTCAATTATCTCGTCGCTTTTTCTGGTCAAGAATTGTCGACGTTTTGGTGTGCCAAGAAACTTTTCAATTGCTGACGCTTTTAAGCATCATGATGTTTTTCATCTCGACGCCTTTTTCCATCACCTAATTTTTTTGCCGCCATTTGTATTTCAGAAGTTTAGCATTTAAAACGTATTAAATTATATAAATTACCAAATGACATAAAAGGCATTAAAAAAATAATTTGATGATTCCATATATGTCCAAAACATTACTTCATAGCATAAATTGCATTGTCAAATTAAATACATTTCCAAATCCTAAAAAGTATTGTCATTATTTCATCTACTCAAGCGAAATGGAAAAAAATAATGCTACAAATGTTTACAAGCAAATTAAAAATAAAAAGTCTAAAAAAATCAAATTCTAGCTAATTAGCGCTCCCAAAAGTGTGCAGAAATTGCTCCTTTCATCCAGATGAACCGGCACGAGTATGTGATGTATTTGATATCTACCTACATGGCCAAAAGAAAAAAATACTAGGAAAGATTAGAGGATACTTGGCAAATACAAATAACATCCATATGCTTGAACATAACATCGTAAATCAATCTACAAAGCTCCTCTGGTCAAATGGATATGTAAAGAATAAAGGATACTTGGCAGATACAAATAACACATGAAGTTGCGAGGTACCAACCATAAATGCCCCATGCTTTACATTGTATATGCATGAAAAGTTCAAACTTATATAGACATGCTAGAATAAACATAAACAACAAACACCAAAGCACTGAATTAACAATAAGAAATTAGTTAACCTTTTATCAAGTTGGTCATAGTGCTTCCCCCTGGGGGTCCATTCTTCAGTAGCTCCAATACTGTTGACCTCGCCTGCCTGTATCAGGTAATGCTTTATCACCCGATAAAATTGCATCCCTTTAAAGTTTCCCTTTTGACTGCAAAAATAACATCATAAGTGAACCTCTAATAATACTTCTGTTTCCACCAAACAATTATATTGCCTTTCGTTTATGCGGAGAAGGCAGTCTGAAAATACTGAATATACGTTTCTCATTGCACTCATCTAACTCCGCCAATTACCCTGAAAACTACGTACAGGACGATAGTCCACATCAGTTTCAATTACTGTCAAAGATAAGCATTACAGGCCACATTATTACATTCACCTTGTGAATTCAACTAAGGGTTTTGGCTTCTCGCCTAACACAAGCCCATCGAGCTATATTTGAGGATAATATACGCCGAACAAAAAAAATGTTTCTATTTCTAATACACAAGAAAATGCAGGTGCAATGATAAGAACCAGTGACCATATCAATTGAATGGAATAATAAGATGGTTGACATAAAGTCCAGAATGATCAACAACATGCAATCTATTTTTCTAAGAGGTACAACGTCATCGGGGTAAATGATGAATATTGAGTAACAAAAATACCTGAGCGAGAAATTCCTGCTTAACAGCACTTCCAGCTGCAGCTTCTTGTTCTGCTGCCCTTTCCATCTTGTAATTTCCTCTTCAGCATCAGCGATACCCATCATTAGCCCTTGAATCTAAAGTAAGAATGAATGATTATATTAAAGATAATGGCTTGATCAACTAATAAATACTGGTGTTTGAGCAGCAACTACAACCACTATTAGCTCTTTGGTCGAAAGCAAGAATCCATGTTAATTAAATTTAATAGTATTAAATTGATTGATTGAGAAATTAAAGGTGCTTGAGTTTTGATCAGCTTATAGCAGCCAGTCTTGAATCCTCGGAAATGTAAATCGGAAAACTAACAAGCAAGTGAGGCTGTGAAAGAGCATTAAAGTTACCTCTTCATTCGCTTGTCGTTCCTTCAGTTCAAGTTCCTCTTCATTTTGCTGCTATCTATTCCTACAGGACAGAAAAATACTAATGATGAATAATGTAAACAATAGAGATAATTAGATGATTATATATAGTACCTTAAAAATGAGCATTTGAATGATAGATTTTGTGTTTGAAGATTACAGAGAAGTGTGAGAGGGGAGATTATTTATAAGAGACAAGGGGACTAAGGAAGGGTGTAATAAAAAATAAGAAGGGTAAAAGTATCTTGTAATAAAGGAAATAGAAGAAAAAGCATATCAACTAAAAATTTAAATTATCTCAATACAGTCAAATATCACCAATTGTTAAGTATCAAGATGAAATTTTGGAGGGGAGTGGAATTTCTGGTTTTTTACACTTCAAGAGACAAAAACGAAGAAATACAAAAAAAAAAAAAAAGAATAACAAATAAGAATATAATGTTGAAATGAGAAATAAAATGGGAGGTTAGGTAGTCAAAATTAAAAAGGGTGGATCTAATCTTAGATTTTAGCCTACACTTACCAGTCTCATCAGGGAAATTGGCTATGGAAATAAGAGATAAGACATAAGGCAAGAAGCTAAAAATATAAGGAACTCAGAATCCAACAACATAATACGTACATAGTAGTGGTATTAAAACTTCACTGAAGATCCATCATATTTTGCAGCAAGTCCAACTAATTAAAAGCATAAAGTTTGGGCAGAAATAGAACAAGAATATAAGCTAAATATGGCCACACCCTAACAAGCAATCTTACTTAAGGATAAATATGAAATAGTTTATTACAAGATGACCTTAGAGAGCCCAGGAATTATTGAAATGTCGCCTCCAGTAGCTTCAACTTTGAAATCCAAGTTTTTCTGAATCGAAGAAAAATGGTCAGTTTGCTAGAGTTTGATTAAAACGATCTTGAATTAAGCTAAGTCTAAAGATGTATTCTTCATATACTCCATACTATTCATAGTATACCATATTTTGGTGTATATGATCTGACTTATTTCCAAGACGATAGATTAGAAGTTCAATTCACAAAACTTATGAGACGAAAAATTGATATCATTAGCAAGCATATTCTTTGCTGGTGATAAAACTGTATGGGGAAATCCAGCAGAAGTAGGCAAGGGTTTCAATGTTTTTTCGGATAATAATGGAAATACATTGAAACTGTCGAGTAATGCATGCACAATCATAGTCTCACAGTAGTACATCTGAGTAATATAATGTGTTCTTATATTTTGTTTTCATAGGGTAGTCAAAAACCACATCAAGAAGAAATGGGAACAACACCCACCAACACTAAAAATTAACCTGCTGATGCTATTCCCTTACCAAGCAAGTAATGAATTACCCCTTCCTCACAGTGCAGGCAGGTTATGTATACTCGATAACTTAATCAAAGATCCCCCTCCCACAATCACCAATACTCACAATTAATAATGCCAAGCTTGAACACCATCTACCCAATAGCAAAAGTAGAAGTTTCTGCCATCTAAAATCCCAATCCATTTACTATAATAATCAAAGTTTATCAGTTTATGCCTACTATTCAACTATTCAAGAAGTATCAATAAGATAGAAGACAGGAAAAAGTGATTATTTCGAACTTGCCATTCGACACCAAAAATCCACAGCAAGAAAGGAAGGAGAAGAAATCTATGGTCGACTGGAGTAGACTAAATGCATCCAACTTTGAGCTGTCAACCAGTATATAATATTCAAATCAAAAATTGATAAATTATAAAACGATAAATCTCATTGGTGAATTAAGGGCACATATTACAGATTATAAATCGACATCCGCAACTTCAAATTGATACTCCGAATAAAAAAATTATAAACCCTAGAAATATAGAAACAGAAAGGTGGGGCGATTTTACTTACGATTTCACCATACCAGGAGTAAGAACCAAAAATTAGGTTTTGGTTGATAATTATTGATTACAGATGACGATGAAACAACGAAAACAATAAATCAAAGATTGAAGAAATTTACCTATTTAGTTGATAATAACGATGGTGACCAACGATGATGACCAAAAATTAGGAATTAGGTTTTGATACATTAATTAATTACTTCTATTAGATTAGAAGGGACATCATGTATGGTATAGGCGGTTTGTGTTTTTGAGGAAGCGCGAGGCTAAATTTTTGAGTTTTTTAATTAGCGTTTACAAATTACAATGTGTGCTTATGGTTATTCGAGCGGGAGTTCAAAGTAGAGGGTTTTTTTTAGGGTTATTTCACGTGATTAATCCATACTAAGGCTCCTCTTCTCATATTAATACAAACTACACTTTAACTGAAAATAACCCGAACTATTATCTCATTTAACTTTTACTACACCCAAGCCAAAATTTACCTGTTATGAACGGTTTTCCATCAGGTCACACTTGGGTCTACTTTTTTTTTTTTTTTTTTTCTCTCTGGTTCCTTAACACAATAATGCCTAGAATCTAGAAATTGAAATGATAAATTACAAATCCAAATATTATGTTTGGGAAACACAAAAATTCTCAATTCAAGATTTTGATTATCATAAAAGTGCATATTACAGAACTGTGATTCTTCTTCATCTAAAAATAGATTAAAAATTCAGATATCATCGACAATCATTAGGAACTCAGAGTGATCTTGACTTTAATTGACATATAGTTGCAGACTGAATCTGGGAGAGATAGAAATGGAATGCTTGTTCCCAAACAAGCTACTAGCACAAGATGAAAAAGATGAAGTTTGCTGTAAATTTGTTTCAAATACAGTAAGCTTAACCTTTCTTTGCTTATGCTTAATTTTTTTTTGCTTGGTTTAGGTTTTTTTCTTGCGCTTCTAAGCACCACTACAAAGGCCTAGTTTGCCTTCTGGATGTTGTAGTCGGCTAAGGTGCGCCCGTCTTCAAGCTGCTTTCAAGCGAAGATTAGACGTTGTTGGTCTGGTAGGATGCCTTCTTTGTCTTGGATCTTCGTTTTTACATTGTCGATCGCTTCTAAGGAGTGAGGATTCTAGCTCTAGGGTTATCATTTGCCATGGCATATTTGTAATTGATTTAGGAGGAAATTAATTTAGGGAAAGAGATTGGTTTAGACTTTTTGATTGATTTAGGTTTTGAAATGATTTAGGTTTGCAGGGAAAAACATGATTGGGGGGTATTTGGGAAAATTAATTGTATAGGAGACTGGTAGTATAGGTATCCCTTCCATGAGTTTAGTAAAAGTTAAGTGAGGTGAAAGGTTGGTTTATTCTCAGTTAAAGTGTAGTTTGTATTAATATGAGAAGAGTAGTATTAGTTTGGATTAATCATGTGAAATAACCCCTTTTTTTATTAGAAAATCATTATAATACCATTAAATGGGGTCGACGCTTTAAAAAGCATCGAGCATAAAGCGTCGGGAACGTCAGGGAATTGTAATAGTGCATGTTTTCCATGATAATGAGTGAGTAGTTTCCTTTAGCTAGGATTAGTGGGTAATTAAGAGAAATAAACATGGGGAATAGTCATGCTTAATCTAATATGTTTCCATGATTAAGATTGCTTGTTTGTTGTAATGTCAACCTATGCACATGTTATGTTTGATGAAATGCTAAGCCTATGAATCCTTGCATTTACAACCATCTCTTACCTATTCAACTCGACTTGTAAGATATAAACCAACTCGAGTCTTGTTAGACCATGCATAGAAGTGATTAGGAGGAAAGTAAGTCGACTTACCTTGTAGGTGTTGTACAATCTAATCGAATCGGCTCCGGGACCCAACTCTTCCTAAGAACCGTAATACATAAACCAACTCGGTTCCTCTACAACATTAATTGCTTGCAACTTTGTGAACATGTTTGTATGATCAACTCACATGAATCCCCTATGAACCCATGATATCCTAGCACTTTTAATCATTTGTTTACATCCTTCCTTTTATTACTTGTTTTACTTTATTACTTGCATTAGTCTAGACACAACTACAAACCCAAATAAATTGTGACACTAGCATAAATTGAGATAGATAGACTTAGAACCCAAAGCACACCGTCCCATGGATCGACCTCGACTTAACCACTAACTAGTTGTTTGTTGAGAATATAAATGTGTTTGATTGGATGTGTGACGACCAACTCTTGTCCATCAAAATGGCGCCGTTGCCGGGGATGGTGCTATGTGATCAAGTTCTTACTTGTTTGTCTATTTTAATTGTGCTTTCACCTTGAGGAACTTGTTCCTCAAGGATTGTTCTTACCGTTTTTGTGTAGTTTTCGTGCTTGTAGTTGTTTCCTTGTCTTAGCTATGATGGCTCAAGACTTGACATATAGAGTATGTGGTGGATCTTTTGAGTATGACTATGGGTATGGGGAGTTTGAGAAGCAAGTCAACACAAACCTACCTTACTAGTCTTATAATGAAAATCCTAACTACTACCCCAACTTTTCCCACCAAAATCACCACATCCAATATCCACAACAATCACCCACACAATACCCACTTTATAATGAATTTCAATTGCCACAATACAACCACTTTCACACCTACCCACAACAAGAAGATGAACCCATTCAAAATATGATTCTCCAAATGATGGGAGATCAACAAAACTTCTTCAAACAAATGCTAGAGGAGAGACAAAAGAGAGACAATGTTCTTCAAGGCATTGTTACCCAAGGTGAGGAGTTGGAGATTCAAATTGCCCAAATGAAGGAAGCCCAAATAACTACCCCTCACCATTCCTTAAATTATGAATGCGAGTTTGAAGGAGTTACCTTTAATGACAAGTGGGAAGAGCCAATCTCCTTGAGCTCTTGTGAGTATGAAAGTGTTGTGTTTGATGAGGAAGATTTGAGGTTGAGTAAGCCAAATACTCTTAACCTTTGTGAGTATGAAGGTGTATCTTTTGATGTGAATATTGAGATGGTGGAGGAAGAATTATTGAAAAAGAGTGAAGCCCCCATTTATGATTCATATGAAGATAGAGATGATGACAAGCTTATGAAAGAAGCTTATGCGGAATATGTGTCTTTCAAGGACTTATGGAATGAAGAAGATGAAGGGAGTTGTGATATTGCCTCACTTGAGGACTCCATTCTTGAGAAGTTTGAGGTATGCTTCCATGAGGAAGATGAATGTCTCTTTCCTATTGACCATGAAGAACTTTTCGCACCCACCATGGAACCTATGATTGTTGGAGATGATATGGTGGA
This sequence comes from Silene latifolia, assembly GCF_048544455.1. Taxonomy (NCBI): domain Eukaryota; kingdom Viridiplantae; phylum Streptophyta; class Magnoliopsida; order Caryophyllales; family Caryophyllaceae; genus Silene; species Silene latifolia. The sequence goes on along the minus strand of NW_027413154.1, from coordinate 278,049 downwards.
TCTTCTCCAAAAAGTCAAATCATCATATAAAGGGTACTTGGTTGAAAAGCTCAAGAACAAAATTGCAAATGAGTTTACTTGTGAAGACTTGGCACCCACAATCTCAATTCCAAAGCTACCTCATCATCAATATTATGAGAATTCTCCTTCTACTCTTGAAGGATGGATAAATCCAAATGCTATCACCATATTTGTGGGAGACGGGAGAGAATTTAAGCCTCCCGATGACAAGAATTTTAAGCTTGCTAATTTGGAGAGCCAAAAAGGCTATGATGAAAAGGCCAAGGTGAAGGGGAGAAATTTCAATGAAAAGCCCCTTGTGGAGGATTGGATCTATTGCATTTTGAAGTGGTCATGGTTCTATCTTTGCTTATTTGAGGATTGTGCTCAAGCCTTTGACCGGTTATTGAGAGCATTGAGCAACATGGACAACATCAATAATCATGGCAACAAAGAATGAGTTTGGTGGAGTCCTCCCTCAAACCACCATTTGTAAGATACCCTTTCCTTTGATTGTGCATTACATTTACACTTGCATTTAGTTATATACATATACATTTAGCTTGCATTTGTATTATATTTCATATTGCATTCATATTAGTTAGTTCATATAGTATATTTTGCATTGTAATATATCTCACATGATTCATTTAGTTAGTTGCCTATAGACTAGAATTCATGCATAATCACTAATGACCAAACCTATTCATTTCTACACTAGAAATAGCGTTTAAATCGGTTTGGGGAGGTTTGATCATAAGTGACCATAGTTTAAATCATGCATCATATAATATAGTTTAGATTCCATTCATTTGTTATATATGTCACATAAAATTGCATTTAGTTAGAGCATGCATTCATTCATATCATATCATTGCATTTGTACTTCAATTTCCATAAAATTTTAAAAATCCAAAAACATGTTTTTCTTTTTCATTCCTACTCCTACATGTACATTGAGGACAATATCCAAAATAAAGTGGGGGATGAGAATTTATATTCAAAAAACACATAAAAATTGAAAATTTTTGTAAAATACAAAAACATGTCTTTTTGTTTCATAAACATAAAAACCATAAAAATTTGAAAATTGCAAAAACCCAAAAACATGTTCTTTAATTTAGTAGTGTAGAATTGTATATACTTGTGTTTTTTATTATCTTCTCACATAGATACAACACTACATTTGAGGCATTAGCAAGGAAAAATGAAGACCGCTTGGTATAATCGTTCTAATCTCTATTTCCCTTCCATTTATTTACATTATTCATATGAGGAGGATGGGCTTACATGTCAAGGAGAATGTGGTGTATTTTTTGGTTGTGGTTTGTGTATCTATGTGTTGTTAGGAGTTGCATTTAGTTTATATGACATACTAGTTGGTAAAAGCATATGCATTAGGATGTATATATGTTAGTTGCATCATGGCATGTAGTTTGCATGGTTAGAAAATTTTTGTGAAAACATCTATTTGGGAAGTTTGATAAGTGTATATAAGGCCATTCTAGATACTTTTTCTTCTTAAGACTTTTCTTGTTAGAATGCTTGTAAAACACCCTAGGATGTGTCATGCTAGTATCCTTTGACCCATGGATTAAGGCCTAGTCAAGAGTACCTTGTGGTGTGATAACTCCTTGGCTACCGTTTATTCCAAGGTGACCCTTGAAACCATGTAACCATCCATCATCCATGTTCTACCACATTTTGTCATAAAAAAGGGAATGGGCACAAAAATTGTTCAAAATTTGAGTTCAAGAAATGAAATGAAAAGTTGAAAAAGTTTGCAATTGCATCAAAAAGAAAAGAGGGGTAACAAAAATGAAAACTCCTATGCTTCAAATATAAACACCCTCACTACAAATGGGATGACTTTGAAAATGTTCAAAAGAAAAAACAAAAAGTTGAAAGTTGTCAAGTATTGAAATGCCAAACATCAAAAGAATTGGCAAAAAGAAAGTGTTCTCAAATGTCAAAATGCCACAAGAAATTGGGGGGAAAAACAACAACAAAGCAAACTCCCAAATGAAACTCAAATTCTATTGATCCCTTTATCCATCGTATCCACTCTTGTGCATGGTAGATAGGGAACGACCCTTCTTCTTGTCTAGGCAAGAAGAGGAATTCCGCGATCCTCCAGTGTTTCTAACACCATAGGGAGTCTACTCTTGACGAAAGCATTTAACGATTGAGGACAAAGGTACCCTAGCTTGACACAACTTGGAGGTGATTTATTGGTATCCTTCTAGGCTTAGTAGTATGAAGAAACCATATCTATAATGGAATATGTACCCTTAGATTGCTTCCCCTTTAGATAATTTCCGCCACTTAGATGAGGAAAGTGGCTATTCATTTTTGTAGATGCATCCATTACTTGTTTTGTGTGCTTTAATGCTTGGATGTGTCGCCATTTTGGCAAGCCCCACCTTGCCTTGCAAGAAGGTATCCTACCTCATGCACTACTACAGATACATGCTATAACAACTGTTAAAAACCGTTGTTATATAAAAAAGCGGACTTTCTTAAAGTGTCCGTTGTAAAAGGTTTTAACAACGGTTGGTTTTCTTAAGGAACCCGTTGTTAAAACTATTAACAATGGTTTTAAGTATAAAAACCCGTTGTGGAATGTGTGACTCAATTTTGGTGGGGAAGTTATAACAACGGTTGTAACATAAAAAACCGTTGTTATAACTAAAGACAACGGGTTGTTTCTCAATAACCGTTGTTGTTTGTTTTTAAAAAAAAAAAAAAATTAAATATTACTAGATGCATGCATAATTACGGCCCGTTATAATTTCGATTCATGCATTATTACTGCCATCCCTGCATATGAATGGACAATATATGGAATGAGAAGGGTTATAATAAGATTTGAAGCAGCAGAGAGAGATATGATGATGATTATGGCACAACTTCCTAAACATATATTAATTAAAAAACAACTCAAACGACACATTACATAATATAAATACATGCATTATCTCAACCACCATTCCATTATCTCACTATCTCCAAACCCTAACTGCTAAAACAAACTCCAAACCTTAATTAATCTTTCAATCAAACTCCAAACTTCATCAACAAAATGAATGATACCATCCTTAAGACTCTTACTATGACCGAGAACAACAATAGTTTCATCCGCCGGTTGCTCCACATTGAGGACAGTTTCAGGAGCTACCTTGTGGATGCTCGATCTGCACTCAAGGACGCCAAAAAAAATGGCTTGACAGAACAGCAGTTGTTGCAGCTATATGACGATATAGCAACTGCTGAACGAAACCTCCAAATAGCTAAGGAGGAGAGGATGGATATCATAGAAGAGAATAAGACTCTCTATGAAAATATAAGAATTGCATTTTAATCAATGTAATTCTTTTTTTAATTTATGTATTTATATATATATATTAATTAATTAATGAAGTTTCTCATGCATTCCTCTCTATCATCTTGCTTCTTCTTTGTTTTATTTAATTTAATTTTTTTACTAGCTAATTAAGCGAATAATACTTAGAGAAATAACATAATGATCGATAAAAACACATACATGCAAATGAAATAATTAGAAAAAGAAAATAATGACGATGAAAGACGATGAAACCAACAATGACGGCGAGATTTACCTGATAATTAGAGAAAGTAAGAGACGATGAAACCAACAATGACGGCGAGATGATAAAGCGACGATGAGAAAGAGAGAAAGAGACGATGAGAAAGTGTGTGTTTGTGTTTGTGTTTGTGTTTGTGTTTGTGTTTGTGTTTGTGTTTGTGTTTGTGTTTGTGTTTGTGTTTGTGTTTGTGTTTGTGTTTGTGTTTGTGTTTGTGTTTGTGTTTGTGTTTGTGTTTGTGTTTGTGTTTGTAATTGTGTTTGTGTTTGTGTTTGTGTTTGTGTTTGTGTTGGTGTTGGTGTTTGTGTTGGTGTTTGTGTTGGTGTTGGTGTTTGTGTTTGTGTTTGTGTTTGTGTTTGTGTTTGTGTTTGTGTTTGTGTTTGTGTTTGTGTTTGTGTTTGTGTTTGTGTTTGTGTTTGTGTTTGTGTTTGTGTTTGTCTGTGTTTGTGTTTGTGTTTGTGTTAAGATTTGTATTTTGTGGCTGTAGTTGATCTGTGTTTGTGTGGTTTATAGTATGGAAAGTATTGACAACGGTTGTTAAACAAAAACCGTTGTTAAAAAGTTTTAACAACGGGTTTAAAAAATAACAGTTGTAATTACTTTTCACTAACTTTGCGCCAATTTTGCGCCAAATTATTAACAACGGTTGTGCATGTTTGACCCGTTGTTAAAACTTATAACAACGGTTATATAACCATAACCGTTGTAATTAATTTTAGTAAAATTCGCGCCATACGTTCTACAACGTCTATGGTGATTTTCGTGAATAAACGTTGTTAAAGGGGCGTTGTAGTTGCCTGGATTTGTACTAGTGATGGTTGTCTTGTTGTGAGTTGAAGGGGCGGAGTGAGACCCGCTAATTGTCTCACATCGGCTATATTAGTAGGTTAGTTTTAATAAGGGTCCTAGTTTTTGTCACCTCTTTACTCGGGACGAGTAAAGGTTCGGCTTGGGGATATTTGATGTGACTCATAATTGCGCACATTTAGTCCCCTAATTGAGCCTATTTTGCATACTATTATAACATTTCATAGCCATTTTATCCGTCAAACGCCTTCTATTTTGCTTTCCTATTGCATCATGTTTGTTTTGTAGGAAAGAAGACAATTAGGCGGAAATTCCCGTCTCCCGTTCATATTTGGAAGCTTTTTGATATTGGATGGACTAGTATGAAGAGGAGGCACGAATGATGGCCAAGTATGTAGGAATAAAGACTATATAGAAGGATCATAGGCTTAAAAGCAAGGATGACGAGAAGGAAGACATTGCAAGATGAAATTGCTCGGAACTAAACCGAGAGTTGCTCCTTTGTCTCCGAAAGTATGCTAGATGAAACGGCATCGAAAAATCAAGTGATCTAGGCTTTTGAATCACTCCAATAGGAGTCCGGATGAGAAAATGACGTCCGTTTTACAAACCGAGCTCAAACAGAGAAGCTGTCCGCCAATCCGCTCGTCCCGAGACTCAAGACGCTCGTCCCATGAGACAAGACGCTCGTCCCCCCTTCAGGACGCTCGAATTGAAGCCTTGTGATCCGAGCGTCCTGTGCACACGACGCTCGTCTTGAGGCCTTGTGATCCGAGCGTCCCGAGACCAATCTGCTCGGATTCCTTTCCAGTGCAACCGTCTCTCCTCCAGCCCACTCGGGATGCACATATTTCTGAAAGACTAGCAAAAGGGAGACTAGCATCTTCCTTTGAGAGGAGCATTTCCCTACTCAACACTTAGCAATGCTATTTACTAATTTACTCTTGCTTAACCTAATGATGTACCACTATATATACTCCATTTGTAATAATCAAACCACCAAGTTTCCTTAGATTAAATCAAGCCTTCATAGTAGAAAATTCTCTTAGATTAGATTAGGAGTAGATTAGAATAGATTATCCTTTAATCTTTCCACAAAATTACACATTAATCTTTCCATAATTATTGTTCAAGTTTATTATTCAAGTTTATTACTTTTGGGTAATTGAAGATTATTGGGTTATTATTGGAGGATTGACAACCCTTCATCAATCAATCAAGTTCTCTTCTTTTATTCTTGCTTTATTATTTGGATCATCTCAAGTTTGGTATAATTCCTTTACTCTTTACTCTTTATTTTTTATCTCCTTAAGCTCTTATCATGTTTATACTTGTTGTAATGATTGACACCATTAATGACATGTTTTCCATGATAATGAGTGAGTAGATAAACATGTTTCCATGATTAAGATTGCTTGTTTGTTGTAATGTTAACCTATGCACATGTTATGTTTGATAAAATGCTAAGCCTATGAATCTTTGCATTTACAACCATCTCTTACCTATTCAACTCGACTTGTAAGATATAAATCAACTCGAGTCTTGTTAGACCATGCATAGAAGTGATTAAGAGGAAAGTAAGTCGACTTGTAGGTGTTGTACAATCTAATAGATTCGGCTCCTGGACCCAATTCTTCCTAAGAACCGTAAGACATAAACCAACTCGGTTCCTCTACAACATTAATTGCTTGCAACTTTGTGAACATGTTTGTATGATCAACTCCCATGAATCCCCTATGAACCCATGATATCCTAGCACTTTTAATCATTTGTTTACATCCTTCCTTTTATTACTTGTTTTACTTTATTGCTTGCATTAGTCTAGACACAACTACAAACCCAAACAAATTATGACACTAGCATAAATTGAGATAGATAAACTTAGAACCCAAAGCACACCGTCCCATGGATCGACCTCGACTTAACCACTAACTAGTTGTTTGTTGAGAATATAAATGTGTTTGATTGGATGTATGACGACCAACTCTTGTCCTTAAAAAACGACCGTATCGGCGCGTAGATGACGACTATGAGGTAGACACAAGTGTTTGAGCTATCACTTGACGATAAACTTGCGAACTGTCATAAATCGTTCCGTGTACCAAACATGCGGCCCAATCATCACCAGGTGGCTTGCGGGAGGTGCAGAAATGAGGTATCTACAGAGTTAAGCTCTGGCGAGAGGTAACCTTTAACAAGTGGTAACTTACGTGATCAGGATTGACTAGTTGGATGTGATTACGGGTCTATAATGTGTATAAATGTCTGTGTGAGGTTCTGACATCACGAGAAGTGGTATGGTGTGATAGTTATAAAGTTGTCATCTAAATGTCTTGTAATATATGTTGGGTACAGGAACCTAATGGAATGATAATCAAAGGTGATAGTTTGGGTGATCAGACATGGCTAGTTATAATTGTATGTGTATTGATTGATACTGTCGTTTAGTATTAAAAATAAATACCTAAAACTACTAACAGAAGCTAGTGGAAGTAGGGTCGATCTCCACAGGGAGGCGGTTACTATCTACTCGTTAATTCAGTCTGTCTACGGTCACAATTTGGGGGTTTGAGTAATTTAACTAAACTAATAAAAGTAAGGGTCGAGAGAAGATAAAGAGAAGTATGCTAGGAATTTGGTTCACCATGGCAATTAATTAACTTAGTCATAAATAGCTCAGAAGATAAAGATAAGGGAAAGGTCCTTCCGGTCCGCTATCCACCCTAGAATACAACTAACTTAACTTCCGTTCTCATTAGGGTAGTCTACTGTTCATAACAGGTCTGTTCATTCCAAACTTCCGATCTGAGATTGAATTTAACCAATTTAACAAGTTTAGAAGCGTGCACTCAACTAAACGATTACAGTTATATTATCATAAAACAGTTCTCACAATCAATCATCTTACCTATTCGCAACATCGTCAATTCACTACCATGGCTCCCCTAATCCTAACATAAGGGAATTTAGCTACTCATGCTATTAATTGCATAAACAATAACAATATTGAATAAACTAGTAGAAGACATAATAGAAAGATTAAAGGAACAAGCAGTTAAGAGAAGACAAGAAGAATTAAATTAAGAGTAAAGAGTGAAGAAGGATTACAAAGATAAGATCCGGAAAAAGAAAGCAAGAGCAACGTCGCCCAAAAGAGAGAAAGAAGAAGTCTGCTTAACAGAGTAATTAAGAGAATAATAGAGTATAAAGTGATAGTTTAACCTAATGACCGTCTTCACCTTATATAGGAAAGCGTTTATTAACTAAAAGATTAACTAATCACGGAATAAAATTCCGTGTTAATAAGAAAAATACTCGATCGAGAAATTTAAAACTCCTCTATCGAGTAACCTCTAGCAAAACCTCTCGATCGAATACTTTAGATACTCGATCGAACACTATCAAAAAGAAGCCATTCGATCGAAGACTTAAACTACTCGATCGAACACTATAGTACTCGATCGAGTGGTTTCCAACGCATAATTCCTGCTTCGCGTACTGAATTTCAAACGGCTGCTATTTCTTCGTTACTTGAGCAAACAGAGCGTTTTCGGTGGCGTCGGAAAGCTAAGAGGACAAGATTTCGTCTCCAATTAGAATCACTTGAAAATCAGTTTTATAACTCAAGATATGGCTCTTCAAAATAGGCACTAGTAATTTGAAGCTCTTCCTTTCACTACTACAAAAAAACGTCAAAGAAACCGGTCAAAAAAGCCATAAGAAACCGGTTTATAACTGGTCTCTAGCTCATAGATGTCTTAGCCTAAGAGACCAGTTATTTAAACTGATTTATTTGGTCATATCAAAGAAACCGGTTATCACTACAAACTGGTTTCTTTAATTAGTGGGTGGGATACCAGTTACTGGCCAAAAGTGGTTTCTTTGAATCTTTGAAACCAGTTTTAGCCTAAAACCGGTCTCTTTGATATTATCTTTGAAACCGGTTTTCAGCTAAAACCGGTCTCTTATATTTTATTTAAAAACAAAAAAAAATCATAAATGCCGAGACACCTACATAATATTAATAAAAAAATTATAATCATCAAAATATTATAATTGTTAAATTACATAATCACTATCATGTTTCAAAAGTAACCAATCTTACAATTATACTTTGATTCGTATCTACTAATCTCCAATTATAAGAGGAATATATCTATAAAAATAATAACTCTTCAAGTTAACTTTGTCGTTGAAATCATTTAAATCTGTACCCAAACTCGAAATCATCACACTAGCCTCGCGCCTGCACGAAGGGAAAAAAGATAAGCAGTAAAAACTAAATTGTTGATACCTATTGCAACATGATATTCAACATGATGGAGAATGCGGAAAGTTATACAAAAGAACACCTCTTGGTGTAATCCTACGCTGTCTTGATCATTCACAGGCACGGAAAGTGATGAAAGAAGTCCATGATGGAGAATGCGGTCCTCATATAAGTGGACCCATGATGGCAAAGAAAATCACACGTTTGGGGTATTATTGGACCACAATGGAATCCGATTGCATCAAATATGTCAGACATTGCCACAATTGCCCAATCTTCGGGAATGTGAAACATGTCCCTCCTTCATTGCTTTACACCATGACATCTCCCTGGCCATTTTCTGCTTGAGGAATTGACATCATCGGCAAGATCACTCCAGCCGGAATAGGAGGTCACTGTTTCATTCTAATGACAATCGATTATTTCACCAAATGGGTAGAAGCGGCTTCCTACACAAGTCTTACAGCCAAGAACGTGGCAAAGTTCATACAAACCAACATCATCTGTCGATACGGTTGCCCACATGAGATCATTAGTGACAATGGGTCACATTTCCAAGCCGAAACTGATCAATTGCTAGCCAAGTACAAAATTAAACATCACCACTCCTCGCCATATAGACCACAAACTAATGGCGCGGTAGAGGCGGTAAACAAGAACGTTGTCACAATCCTCAAGAAAATGATTGACAACTATCGAGATTGGCCAAGCAAGATACCTTTTGCTTTATGGGGATACCGTACATCTGTTAGGACACCCACTGGGGCCACCCCTTTCTATTTGACCTACGGCATGGAAGCTGTACAACCAGTTGAGCTAGAAATACCATCCTTGCGAATTTTACTCGAAAGTCAAATCCAGGAAGCCGATTGGAAGAGGGATAGATATGAAGAACTCATCCTCCTGGATGAATGTAGACTACGTGCATTACATAATGTGCAAACATATCAGGCGCGTATCAAGCGAGCCTTCAATAAAAGGGTTAAGCCAAGGAACATCAAAGAAGGAGACTTGGTACTCAAATCAATTAGAGCTCTTTTACCTGTCGATCCACGAGGAAAATTCACACCCAACTGGGCAGGACCATTTCTAGTCAAGTCCATACTTCCAGGGGGTGCGGTTAGAATAACAAACTTAGACGGGAATGAATTTGCCAACCCGACAAACCTCGACCAACTGAAACGTTACTATGCCTAGAATATGAGCAAAAACGTGCCTCGCGTAACCCCACGTGTCGCTCCTGTGGCACGAAATAAACGGTCCCTGGCCAAGCTAAAATAAGCTAATGTCACCTTGCTTTTGCATTTTAACAATTTGTCATCCTCATATCATCAAATAAACTAAATTGCACCCTAAGAGTAAGTAAAACGCTCATGCTTATTTTCTAGTTCATTACAAGCTCTTGCTTAGAACAATTATTCTTTTACATTTACTTGAACTACGCGCAAGGGTTTGATTTCATTTTTAAAATGAATACGTAGGCAATCCTTCACAGGATACAACCCATTATTTTAAATGTAAATAGAAGGACATTTGCAAATGCATTTGGAATTCGACAAGAATAATAAAAGAAAATCACGACGGTTTCATAACCAATCAACCTTTTTATTTCATTCCTTCTAATAATAATAATATGCCACATAATATAAATAATGCAAAAAAAAATATAATAAATAGGCTAGGATTCTAAAAACCCCACCTTCTTATTACAATAATAATAATAATAAATAATAATAAAGACTTAGGCTATTCTTCCATTTTCCCTTTGCCTTTGTCATTTTTATCATATTTCTTGTCTCGACCTCGAGCCGGATGCTCTTGCGCCACTTCAGACCTAATCACCAACGGTCTCTCTCGTGGTCTAGCCTTGCCATTCTTGTTAACCACCTTTTCAGCGGCAGGACAAGTCTTCGGTTTCTTCGAAGGATGAACAACTCGAAATCCGGCTTCTTCCTCTCCCTCAGTCAGATGCTTCTATTTCTCTTTTTCTACATCACGAACTTTGTAGTCAATAGGCTCGCGTTTCCTCAATCTCTCGCGCTCCTTTGGAGTAGTAGCTTTCCTCCACCGCATGTAGGAATCCGACACCCATAGAGCACTCACAGAAGAATTCAAGAACCACATATTTCTTTGAGCCCATTTGATGGCCCATTCTCTTCGACTTTCAGTGGTAAGCGCCATAGCTGTCTACGAAACAGTGCCAAGCTTCAGAATCGTCTGCTTCAATCCAACCTGCCTCATCAACCTCTCCGGGAAGATGCATATCATAAACTCTAAGCCAGGAATGCGCATAGATCGGGTAGGATCCAAGGATGATACTCCAATGACATATTTGAGATGCCACCATGGTACGATCCATCTAATCAAGGGGCCATCATCATTCTTCAGTTTGTTTTCCCAATAGTTGCAGACTCGAGTGAAGTCCACCATGCAGAGCCTAGTCCTCATTGCAATTGAGCGAGCATGATAAGCAGGAACACTAACTGGGGGCTCGATCAATCGAAGACGCTCCATAAGACAGACCTACCAAAAGCGGGTATTAGAATAAAAAAAAAAGAAGAAGAAAACGAAAACAAAAACAAAAAAAACGAAAGAGCAAAAAAAAAAACGAAAACAAAAAAAAGTGGAATTTTTATTCTTTTACCTGCAAAATAATGGGGCTTTCCAGATAAGGAAGGTCACGGTTGGCTTTCCTGTTATCTAATCCCAACATGATCTCTCTTAAACACAGGTAAGTTGGGCTCCTGCGCAGCTCCATTTGCTCAATCAGACTCAGATAACGAGGATCACCTCTCAAATCCTCATCCACATGCCCTTGAAGGACATATACATGTAGTAGGCAAAACTCGAATGCCCTTCGCCTGGCAACATAAGAGATAGTGGGATCTGCCTTATTGATGAATCGATCAATGAAGTCCAGCATTCGCACTCCTTTTGAGGTCACAAGACGGTCAACCTCAGCTCTTGTCAACCCAAGCAAATCTCTGAACTTATTCTTATATCCTTGGGAAGTAGAGGGTATAGCAGGCAAATGTTCCGGGTTCCAGGCACCAATCGCAGCAATTTCTTCAGGAAATGGGCAAATGTCGCCTCCAGGAAAGGTAAATACGTGATTATTAGGGTCCCAATAATCAAGACAAGCATCCAGGAACAGTTTGACCACCTTGTTTCTCCACATTAGAGGCACCCATATCGTGTTTCTCCACATTGGAGAACTCATTTGTCCACTCCTTCAGACGAATTTCGAGAGTATTCATGATGTATGCTTAATTGGAGAGCTTTATGTAATAAGACGAAGGAAAGACGGAAGAATTATGTGAATAAAACCTCCCTCGACGTCTCTATTTATACTAAAAGTTGTTTCCTAAAATCTGTCAGGACGGATACACTGGGGAACAGGTGCAGCACTTGCTGCGCCTCTTCAAAGGGACGCAGCTCATGCTGCGCCTCTTCCTCAGCCTCCTTTCTGTGATTTTCCGCGTTGGATCTTTCCTAATTTCACAAATAATAATTGCCTATTCATACGGGTTATTATTTTGGTAAATCCGTCAAATTACCATGTTTCGTGTTTCCTAATTCCACGGGCACGCATTTCGAGGCGATATCGACAGTTTCGTCATTTTAGCACACTTATCCATTTCTTTTTAATTTTCTTTTTTGGGGAATCATTTCACCAATTTAATTTATTCATTTTCAAACTTATCCATTTCTTTTTAATTTTCTTTTTTTGGGGAATCATTTCACTCTCGTTCCATATTACATTTCAAACTTATATGTTTCAATTTTTCTCTTTTTTTAGGGGGTAGCCCTCCCTACCGTCCGGTCATTTCCGGCAAAATTTTTGCATTTTTTGCATTTTCGAGTTGTTGTCTTGCGCTAATTTAGGCCATGTGTACAAATGTAAATTCTATATGAATTTCTGTGTAAATTTCGGCAGCATGACGGCATAAACCGTCATCTACCAAACCTATTCAAAGCTAACCTGCAGGTACAAACAAAGCAACCCAGCAGCGAAGGCACTCAGGCCATCATATATACAAACAAAAGGGGATATGTACACCAAACTGGGGGTTCGAGCCCCAAACAAAATCCGAATGTCCAAAATGTATGTCCTAAAAAATGTACAAATTGTATAAAATACAGCCAACAAAAACAGCAAGAGCTACTGCTGGTCGCCGCCTAGCTCAGCAACTCTCGCCTCGAGAGCAGCAATCTCGGTGTCACGGACCTCGAGCTCCCTCAGCAGACGGGCTGTCTCCTCCCGAGACTGGGCTAGCTCTCGCTCCAGGTCGCTCTCCCCCTACAAACGCAAGAATTGGCTCATGTCAATCATTTCAAGCAATCAAACAATAAGGAAAGTTTGAAAATTCAAAAATGAAGTAAACGGAAGGTTCATACCTGACGTCCTCGGCCGCCAACAAGTGCCTCAATGGCAGTAGCTCGCAGCCGGTTGACTACCCTCCACAAAGCCACGAACCGGGATGGCGCAACCTGCATTTCAAAAAAGAGATTCTTAACGATTCGACAAACTCAAGCAAATGTGTTCTTACACAAAATTATAAAAGTTAGGAGAACTCACCCTCCGAATCAGATGCTGCCACTCGTGCAAGCCAACATCCGTCACCGCCACGCCAAAGTCACGCAGCTCGGAGATCGTCGTCATCCCCGTTGCGTTGGTGTACTCGAGGGTCTCGGGGTACTCTGAGGGCTCGATGCCCGCCGCCTCGACCTCCTGCAAAGTCAAATGATTTCCATTAACCGATGATCATTCATCGTATTTTCAAAATAATAAAAGTAAGAGTAAAACACTTACCACGATCGGCCAATACGCCAACCTCCCGTAGAGGAACGCCGAGTAGTCCTCACCCGGAAGAAGGAGGGAGTCACCACCAACGCCGCCGTGTCGCCCTCCTCTCGGCCTCGAAGGCTCCCCAACATCGTTCGAGGAGGATCGATGGGAACCGTCAAGACATCTCGAGAGCACTGACGAGCCAAACGCTCGCCCAAGTACCACACATGACCCATCGACGTCTTAAGCAGCAACCGGCTCGAGCTCCTAGGTCGAAGGACCTCAACCACAAAGGGAGGAGCGCCAGCGTAGTCCAACCAAGGCCTGGGTACCCACTAGGAAAAGCAAACGAAGGGTCATTCTTATGATCAGTTCTAAAAGGAAAGTAATAAAGGAAGACAAACAATAAAAGATGAAGTACTCACGCCGTCCAACTGAAGAGCGTTCACGTCTCGTCGACAGACGTCGTGAAAGGAATGCCGGCTCTTCGTACGGCACATCACCCAATCCCTCACAACGGGATAGGCCCTCTCCACTGGCTCCGTCCTCTTGGGTGCGAGGCTCGAAAAATAGGAGTACACCCACGCCTATAAAACAAGATAATCAATAACGATTTTTCGTGATTCGATAAGAAAAGGAAATGATCTTTCATGTTATGAAATCAAGGTTCATACCTCCAACAACAGTCCAGCGCCAACAGCGGCAGGAGAAGTCCCCTTCTCCATCAACTCCGGATGAACCATGGCCCTCATAAAGTGAATGAGGACCGCAAAGCCAGCAGTGACCCAGTCCCAACGGCCTAGGTTGCTCAAGTCAGAAAGAAAAGGAAGAAGCTTCGTCGACAGCCTCTCTCCCTTGTCTCCGAGGTAGATCGAAGACAAGAACCACCAGAGCCACAAACGGACTCTCTGCTCTGCAGTACAGGGAGGAGGAACCATCTCCCTCCCATCGATCACCACCGACGTCGGGGTCTTCCCCGAAAAATAATCCCAGACGTAAGAACTAGGCACCAATCCGGGTACCGCAGCAGCCTTCGGCATCAAGTTCCAGCAGACCAATCTCCTAGCCTCAGCCGAGTCTACCCTCATGGCTGTCTCCGGCCACTCCACCACCTCAGTTCCACACGGCAAGCCAGAAATCATGTCGTAGTCCTCCAACGTGACCCCCACCTCACCAAAAGGCATGTGAAAGGTAGAGGTCGTGTCCCAAAACCGGTCCAAGAAAGCTGGAACCAAGCTAAGGTTAGCCTGAAGCTTCCTCTTCGTGATATCCCTCCAAGCCTGTACCAAGGCACCGAACGCTCCTCGCTCGATGATGGCTCGCTCCTCAGTTGACAGCCTCTCGTAGCACCCTATCGCCGTCGTGTAGCCCGAGAACAATCTGATGTTCCCGGCCTCCTATTTTGATTCGAAACAAGAGCTATCTTTAGCTTGAATGAAGAAGAAAAGAGTAGCAATAATTAGGAATGAAAGAAGATAAACATAGATTGATGAGTTCAAGTTACCAAGCTCTTCACCGTCCGGTAGGACAGGTGACCCTCTGCAGCCCAAAGGAAGTGCCTGCTGTCCCAAGTGTCAGCCCACGTTGGTGCTCCCCTCAGCTGGCGACCACCCCGTCAAACGTTGGCCCGCCTCGAGGCCTCCTCCTCCTCAAAAACCTCCTCCTCGAGGACCTCGTCCTCAGCAGCTGTCACCGCAGTAGTAAAAGCCTGCTCTAACGCCTCCTCAAGCGAACGAGAAGGGTCAAGAGCGATGTCCACGTCCATGGGAGCTCTCCCCGACGTAGAAGCCCCGTCATCTGCAAGATTAAAGTGAATTTAGGCCGCGTCAAGTGACGATAAAACCTTAGTTAGGGGATTTTTCGAGTTTTCAAAGCTCCAAAATCGCTCTTTTCTCGCCATATTTGGCAATTTTCCCACAAACCCGTCCGCTCATGTAGTAATTTGGGTCAAGTCAAGCCTAAGTTGAAGCCTAGTCATGGGTTCGAGTCGGAATTTCGACAGCATTTCGTTATAACGACGATTATGCCCTAGAAAGTGTCCTGAAAAAGCCGTCACAAATCAAAATTCCGAAATGGTAGGAAGTTCACCCATCATACAAGGATTTCAAATATCAAGTTTCGTCACAAATAGGCAATCCTAAGGCTATTTTCGAAGCGATTTACGGTTTAGCCGTGAGACTGTCACAATTTCACTTAAATGCTCAAAACTCAACGAAAATTCGAAACAAATACATGGTTATGATCCTTATGCTACCAATTATCCATTTGTAAAGTCAATTTTGCAAGGCAAAATTATTTGGGGGAAAAGCCCCAAATTTTCGACTTTTTAGGGTTGAAAAACCCTGATTTGTCGTTCCAATTTGATCAATTACGGAAGATTAATGCAAAAATAATACACATACCTCGATTAGTCAGGGCAAATGCAAGCTTTTGAACAAATTTTGACGAGAAATGGTTGGAATTTGAGAGAGTAATTAGGATTTTATGTTTCGAAATAATGAAATAAAACCCGTGTTTTCTCGAGTTTTTTACTTAGAAAAGCCGCACTCAGGAAAAGACGCAGCAGGTGTTGCGCTTCTTCCAAGAGACGCAACTCTTGATGCGCCTCTTCCTGAGTTTCCCTCCACATGAATTTTTGAAAATTCGTTATAAGTTCGTTATTTGCGGGCCCATCTTTGGTGCGCCTCTTCCTCGATGCCATATCACATATTTGGTCCATTTGATATTTATTCTTCGCCCAAACCCGCATTTCCAAGCCAACTGCAAACTGTCGCCGTATTTTTTACCAAGACCTTTCTTGTCACAACAAGCGGATATTTTCTGACGGGTAATTCGACACACCTTTATTCAGTTCCCCCAGTGAGAGTTCACGACAGACAATCGTCCTTCTCGAGACATGGAGATCAGTTCCCGATTTATGTTCCCCCAGCGAGAGTTCACGACAGACAATCGTCCTTCTCGAGACAAGGAGATCAGTTCCCGATTATGTTCCCCAATGAGAGCACACGGACAGCCAACTGTCCCTCTCAACACATGGAGATCAACATCGACCCCAAGCTCTTCCAAAGTTTGTTTGAAGCCGACCCAAGCAAATTTCTCCCAACAGTTCCTGGCCACGTCCTGCTACCTCTTCCAATATCGCGTTTTGTTCCCCCTGGAGTTTCAAGGTAATTTCAGGTATGGTCTCTTCTTATGGCTGGCGAGCTTCCTTACGTAGTCTAATGGACTTTAAACGACCCTCCCCGATAGTCGATAGACTCTAAAATGTTCCCGACAACAGGTCCTTGGCTCAGACCCCTTGACCCGCCTCGCGTCGCCATAGTCGTCAGGTTGTAATCTTAGATTGCCTGATGGCTATACTTTGACTTTCGCCTTGTCCAAGCCTCAGTCAAAGTGGGGGATCTGTAGATACCTCATTTCCGCACCTCCCGCAAACCATCCGGTGATGATTGGGCTGCATGTTTGGTACACGGAATGATTTGTGACAGTTCATAAGTTTATCGTCAAGTGATTGCTCAAACACTTGTGTCTACCTCATAGTTGTCATCTACGCGCCGATACGGTCGTCTTGACAGTAATTAGAGTACATTTGGAGTCCGGGTCAAAAAACCGTCTTCATTTTCTAATAACCGTTTAAAATGCCGAGTCAGAATGTTCTGGAATGTTCCGGATATTTCTATTCCATATTTTCCAATCTTTTAATCTTTGGTAAAATATATCCCGAAATATTCACACAAAATATTAAGGAAACAAGATTAATCTGCTATTCCATAATCGAAACACGAAAATCTTTCTTCCGCAGGAGGAAACCACTGAGGAAAGGACGCAGCAAGTGCTGCGCCTCTTCCAAGAGACGTAGTGCCTGATGCGCCTCTTCCTCAGTCCTTTTCTGCATATTTTTCATATCTTTTCGAGATTCACTTCCAAAGTTTCTCCGAAAACACTAGTTCTGTCGTGTGATTAGTATAAATAGAGACCTTCGGTCTCACATATTTCTCACGCGAGTGTCCGCCCTTCTCTTCTCCCTTTGTATTCTAGACCACGTTCTTACTTTTTAGCGTCTACGTGCTTGAACTTTCGACCACGTAAGCTCGGATCCTTCTGAGTACCAGCCTCGTTTTGCAAGACTGACCAATTTGACCAATTTGACCAACTACACATCAATCAACTTTATTCGTTTTCCTCCTAGAGGGCACTTTCGTCGTACACTCGAGTCGAGCAATCACTAAACGTTAACTTAGTCAATCTCGTTTCGTCAAACATGTAAGTCTGAGGGTGTAAACCCTTCTTTTATTTATTGTTCTTTATTTATTGAAATCATTAATGTAAGATTTATGTCGAAAACACACTTAAAACCGATTTGTAAAACCTTGTTTTAAAACCCTTTTTACGGATTATCATAAGACAACCGTCGAGAAAGGACGCAACAACTGCTGCGTCTCTTCGAAAGGACGCAGCATCTGCTGCACCTCTGCGTGAGGCTGCCGCAGTTCCTGCTTCCTTTCTTCTTCCTTCGTCTTTTGTTCGTCCTTTTGTTTTTCGCTTTGCTTTCAATTGTTCATTGTTCGTTAACATAACAATTTGAATATGATAATTTTGACCTGTAATTTATTAATCATTATTAATTAATCAGTCATTTAAATCCCGACTTAAATCCCTTATAATCCATATTTGCGGATTTTCGTCATTAAAATCAATTCGGGTTTTAGGAATTCGATTCATCCATATTGAGTCTTTGGAATTCATCTTTGATATATTTTCATCTGTTATTTATCGTCCCCATCATTAGTTCGTCATTAATAATTAATTAGTTTGTTTAATTTGTGTTATTAATTCTCATAATTAACTTATTAATCTTGTAAATAATTCGTTCTAATTAATTTCATCCATGTTTTTTTTACTGTTTTTATGACCCATTCGCATGTAAATAATCTATTAAACACTTCTATCCGAGACAAATAATGTAATCGATCCTTATATTACCGACGAATATTAACAATTTGTAATTCCGGCTTCACAGCCAGAACTGAGCTAAGGAACGGACGCAGCAACTGCTGCGCCTCTTCCAAGGGACGCAGCTCTGCTGCGCCTGTTCCTGGTTGAGTTATGTCCCTGAACTCCCGTTTTTGCCTCGACCTGGTTTATTAGTTTGCGTATTAATTAACTATTACTCGTATTATCACTAATAATCTGTTCGTTAATTTATTTATTCTTTCTTTTCTAAAACCATCCGTTTTAAATGTATTTTTGACATAAATCATTAAATCCGATGTAATTGTTGTAATTCTCTTTATTGTATTATTATTGTATTTTTTTTATTGTATTGCTTATATGCCTTCACATGTAATAAATCTAAATCCCGATTCGACCTAATTGTATGATTAAATTATGTGATAACCGACTTAGTATTAATTCACATGTTAGGATTAAAACGTTGGATGTTGCATTGCATGCATATAATCGACAATATATCGAGTATAGATAATTTCCCTAATCATTAGTAGAGGCCGCTATCGAGGCGGGCGGGATTAGATGTTCGATCAAAAGAGCTTCCTAATACGTACCCTCACTCCTTACTCCAGATCTCTGTGAACATCCGTGTTCATTGGCATCCACGAGAGTCATTCTAGACATAGAATTCTAAGGGTAACGCGTTCTTGGTGTTCATGTCACTACTTTGTGTCTTGACATGACACGAGGTATTCGAACGGTTTCCAATTTTCCACAATAAATTGGTGGCGACTCCACAAATGCAAACATAAGAAAAGCCTGCTTCGCTTTTTGCCCCCGTGGGCCCGCGTCCACATAGCCATTCACCCAAAGCCAAAGCGAAAGGCCAAAATCAAAGGCCCAAGCCAATATCTATTCACCCAAAGCCAAAGCGAAAGACCAAAAATCAAAGGCCCAAGCCAATATCCATTCATCCAAAGTCAAAGCAAAATGCCAAAGTCAAAGGCCCAAGCCAACAACCATTTACCCAGGGCCAAAGCGAAAGGCCAAAATCAAAGGCCCAAGCCAACAACCATTCACCCAAAGCCAAAGCGAAAGGCCAAAATCGAAGGTCCAAGCCAATAGCCATTCACCCCAAGACCAAAGCCAAGGCCAAAATCAAAGGCCCAAGCCAATCACCAATTCTCTCAAGGCCAAAGCCAAAGTCAAAGTCAAAGCAAAAACCAATGTCAATTCACTCAAAGCAAAAGCCAAAGCCAACGGCTACTCACCCAACGTCAAGGCCAAGACCTAAGCCGAAATCAAAATAAAACAAGATCGGAACCTTTTTCTCAAAAAGGCCAAAATCCCAAGAAAGAACCCAACACACAAAATCCTGGACAAGTGAGTCCAAAATACCAAATTCAGGACCAACGAATCCAAAGACCAGGACCAACAAGTCCAACACACAAAATCCCGGACCGACAAGTCCAAAACACCAAACACTAAAACCTCAACCAAAACTACTTCGCCCTTAAGTCCTTCTAGAGACTGTTACAGGGTAACCCATCTAAGATCCTGGTGATTCCCCTCAAGGTCATAACCAACACAGCTTCACCCCTAAGTCCTTCAACAGACTGTTACAGGGAGACCCATCTAGGATCCTGGGGATTCCCCTCAAGATCGTAACCAACACTGCTTCAACCCTTCAGTCCTTCTAGAGACTATTACAAGGAGACCTATCTAGGCTTCTGAGGATTCCCCTCAAGCTCGTAATATCACACCTTAACCTTTAAGGTCCAGACATGGGAATTTGATCCCATATTATTTACCAACCATCTCGTGCTCAGGCCACATCAAGCCGGAGACCCCATTCCGCACCACATTACAAGCCGTAACCCACCGGCCTAAACACCAAGAAATACCAACTCCAGATTTTTATCTGTCAAACAAACCTTTTTTTTACCAAGCTTCATATTCCAAAATGCCGAAGCCATTTTCACCTTGACTCAGATTCAGAGTCTTCAAAAAAAAAAACATTTCTTTCTTCGGGTCCACCTTTTAGTGTGCTCACACAACAAGAAACATTTTCACAAGCTATGTCTCTTCGATTCATGATCAAGAGGTATTCCTCTCCAATCAACATTTTAATGGGTATTTTAACCCCCTTTTATTTTATTTACCATTTTTCAAATTTTTTTACATTTGTAAATATATTAGTCATAATCCATAATCATCCTTGGTTCTTTATACCATGTCGGTTTAATCCAAGTACGATGACAAACTTGACTAATTACAAATAATCGAACTTAACATAGTTAGTTCAAATCAAATATTTTCCTTTTACACATTTTACTATGCTTTTCAAACATGCAAATCCGACAACGGTTATTACTAACACAATAGTAATTATTCTGAGTCATGCAAATCATATTTGCAAATCTTTCATCATAAATACGGTTTTAAACAATCTTTTCAACAACCAGGAGACGCCCCTTGGCTCGGCTCATGGCTCGCGCCCCAAGGCAGGTCCTGTTTTCATATTTTAAAAGCAGGGCAGAGCCAATTACCTCGCCAATAGGCTCGCGCCCTAATGGGGTTGCCTGGCGCTGTTCTACCTCATTTTTAACACTTGTCTAGGATGATCCCGATTACGGTTAATCCGAATACATGACGGATCAGATTGGCAAGCTTACGTTTTTACACTTTGTCATTTAAACACCCTTCTTTTTCAAATAAATGGATCGTGTTAAGCATCATAACCCGAATTTGGTAAATGGATGTTTAATTTCCGCTTTCCCATGCAAATTAATCTAAATCCAACTTGACATCTTATGCTTGATATTTGGATTAACAAACCAACTTAGAAGGTTCACATGTTAGGTTAAACTTTTGGATGCGCATTCATGCATTTTCACCGTTTTATCAACTTTTGCACTTAAACAACCACGATCGATCAGTAGAGGCCGGTAACGCGGGCGGGATTGGGTGTCCGATTAAAGGGATTCCCAATACATACCCTCACCCCTTTCTCAGAACCTTTGGATAGTGGATGGCCTTATCCAGGGCGTACGAGAGTCATTTTAGGCATAGAATGCTAAAAGGGGGACGAGTCCTTATCTTTAGTACCTATGTCAAACACCGCTTTTTGCCTTGATGGACCTAGGTATAAAGTGGATTCGAACGGGTTCCAAGCATCCCACAAATGCTTGGTGGCGACTCCGAACATCTCTAATCATTTCGAGACTTTTACCGAGACGAAACCGACCGATCTAAAACGATCTGGTCGAAAGCATTTTTACGCCGCCGAGCGTGGCTTTCAAAAGACCGTTGCATGTCCACAGATTGGCTTAGCGTGTAGATGGCCCGTGACCGCAGATCGTTAGGTGGCCCAGATCCACAGACCAGCTCGTGGCCCATGTCCACAGTCCCCAAGAAAACTATATGCAAAACTGATGGAACAGAAAAGAAAACTCAGAGCTTGCAACAAATTGTCCACTTAAACCAATTTAATGCAGCAGACTAACACTTATAACAAAAACTATCAAATGCAAACGAGTTGTAGGATGTTTATAATAAAGCTGAATTGTTGACCTTGCAAGACCTTTAATGATGGACTCTCACGGGTCACTCTTCTCTCATGAAGCAAAGGGTAAGTATATAAATGTAAGAGAGAGAAAAATAGTCACTCACCTAAACTACGGCCCACATAAACATGCATGCAACTAATATGACAGACAATTCTAACTACCGTACACACATTCCAACCAAACAAGGTCTGTCACAGCCGAGGGCTTATAAAAATATGGTAAAGTGAGGCAATGGGTAAGAAAAGGCAAAACAAGTATGGAAAAATATGGAGGTAAAACGTCAAGCTAGCACCTAAACAATACCAGATAACAACATCCAATTCCTAACCAATTATAAAATCAAACTCAAGTACCCTTCATATGGCACAAAAACTCACTCAACCAACACAACTCCTCAAAAGATATAGGTAAAATATAGGAGTAAGACCGTCACAAATGAATTTTTCTTTTTACACGGTATGTTTTTCTTTTTCTTTTCTTTCCTTTCACGTTTTTTCTCTTTTTCTTTGTTTTCTTTTCTTTTCAATTTTTTTCTCATCCTCCTTTTCCATAAATTACCAACTCCTGATAATACAATACAAACCAAACTTGACACAATAAACTATATACAACAGAACAATCTAAACTAGCTTGACAAGACAGGGTAAATTTGGATGTAGTTAAGGGTGAACAGGCAAATTTGGCTAAATGTGGAGTTAAATAGGTAAAAATGAAAGAAAAGGGGAATGTAAGCGCCTCCCTGCATGTGACACCAACCACTAGCCCAAATGTATGCAAGCAAAAAACAAACGAGTTTCATAAAAGTGCAAAAGTGATGAACATGTTATGCAAGGAGTACTACTTTCAATTCCTACAAGAACTGGTCATGAATGACACCAGTTATACGGCTTTAATAACTCAGAAATTATAAAGTAGTTTGCCAATTTTTTCAGGTCAAGTCTATATGATCAGCTGTATTTTTAACATTAACTCGTAGATTATGCAATAAGACAATGCTAAAGGATATTAGTTTATGCAATGCTAAAGCAAAATGACAAATAGTAGTACAATTTCATCATCGAAATACACTGTTTAGACTCAACCTATATGCTAAAATAAACGTGAAATTTGTTTGAAATTAATAAATTTTCTAATTTTTATGAGATTTTTGAATTTTTTTGAAAATAAAAGACAATGCAAGCGGAAATCAAACGTGACAACATAAATGCAATAAAAACAACATGCAGACACAGATATGGATGCATAATCTCCCCAAACCAAACCGTACAATGCCCTCATTGTACCCAAAAATAGGGAAAGGAAATGCAAACTAAAAAGGAGAGAGTGGAGATGCGGAAAACTCACAAGAATACGCGAAGTAGCGACCTCCCCAAACCAGCTAGCAACATGGGAGGTCTCTAAATAGCTCCAGGACAGCGTCACAGGAAGCGAATCAAAGCAAGCCAACTCGATCGAGAGAGTAGATTACTCGATCGAGGAAAAGGAGCTGCAAAAGTGGTCAATCGAGGAAAGGGAAATTACTCGATCGAATGGTCGTCAGCTGTGGTTGCTCGATCAAGAGGAACCTGCAGATAAAAGACGGCCAAAAACCAAGCCTAAATTGTTCACAATATATGGTTTGAAAAACATTTATTGCACACACAACAAAAACTGAAATGTAAATCAACTAAAAAAATTAAACTCCGGGTTGCCTCCCGGACAACGCTAGTTTCAGACAGGTCCCAGCTCGACCATCTTTTCTTTATCCAGTTGCTCCAGTTGGTCACAATCAAAGGAACCCAAAGCTCTTAGCATGAGATCATAAACCAGCGCATGTGCTACACAAGAACATAAGTGGCACCAAAATAGAAAAGGAGCATATAAGAGCAATCTGAAGTACCGTCTCAGACTAACAAATTTTCGATGACAAATATGGTGAAATATTATTAACTTATTCGTTCAACTGGGAGGGGGTGGAGTATTGAAACATAAAGCATAAGTCTTATGAGGTAGTGTACTATTTATACCAATAATAATAAAATTATCGTTAATTACCTCGGGTTGGTCGCTCCGAACGTCGGAATCATTGACAAAAGAGTAATTTACCCGTGCTAAGAGCATTCCCTGACTCAGCTACCTTCTCATTCCCTTTCTTTGTGGGTTCTATCCCGTAAACCGCTGCCTCTAAAGCATCCAGCTCGGCTTTCCAGATGAGAGATTCACCATAACCATTGTCTTCTTTTGCATCGTCATCCGGAATAGGCGTAAATGACAAGTCAACACTGTTCACAGCTAAATCATTTGATCGAGAATGAATAGTGCTCAATCGAGTGATTTCTTCCTTAGTAGTACTCGATCGATCAGTATGGGGTGTTCGGTCGAGGTCTTCCTCATACAAACTGTTTGATCGAGTGGTGGAATCTGCTCGATCGAACTCCTCCTCATATAATGTACTCGATCGAACACTGTAGCTAGTTCGATCGAATTTTTGATGTTGAACCGTGGTGAAGTATTCGAGAAATGTTTATTCTTCATTAACACCTTCAATTTCCGAGTCATACATATCTTCATCATCAGTAGACAACTCGGGTCTTTCATGGGACAGACTACTTTCGGTACAAATAGCATATACCGTCTCTGAGTTCCTAGAATCCGACTCGGTAGCTAATTGAGCTAGTTGAGAGTCAAGTAGCTTGAGGTGAGCCTTTCTACATTTCTCAGTTTCTTGTATTTGAAGTGCAAGTGCCTTCACCAAAGACTTCAACTCAGCAATTTCTTCATTCTTTTTAACGGGAGGAGGGGTTTATTGTTGCGGTGGCCAGATAAATGGAGGCTTTTGACAACTTCGTTGCTGAAGCGAATGTGGCGGCACATATGTAAAGGAATGACTAGCTTGTCTATGCTGCCTAAACGCATAGACTTCGTCGTTCTCTGCCAAACAAATAACAGCATTGTGCCCCGCAACACCACATCTCTCACAATAAACCACATGTTGTGCCATGGGATGGAACATAGGTGGAAGATCAAAGGTACTCAAGCCTTTCCTTTGATGATCTTTTACCTAGAACTGTCTAGGTACAACCTGTAGGGCCTATCAAAACAACACTAAGGAAAAAAATAAGAACTGCCTCAAGGAATAAATTCCTTGAGGCTAGAGACAGACAAAAAGAAACAAGTAAATAAAATAGTTGCCTCCCCGGTAACGGCGCCAAAATTTGATACTGTCGTTTAGTATCAAAAATAAATACTTAAAACTACTAACAGAAGTCAGTGGAAGTAGGGTCGATCTCCACAGGGAGGCGGTCACTATCTACTCGTTAATTCAGTCTGTCTACGGTCACAATTTGGGGGTTTGAGTAATTTAACTAAACTAATAAAAGTAAGGGTCGAGAGTAGATAAAGAGATGTATGCTAGGAATTCGGTTCACCATGGCAATTAATTAACTTAGTCATAAATAGCTCAGACGATCTAATGTGAGAAGGGTAAGGGAAAGGTCCTTTCGGTCCGTTATCCACTCTAGAATACAACTAACTTAACTTCCGTCCTCATTACGGTAGTCTACTGTTCATAACAAGTCTGTTCATTCCAATATTCCGATCTACGATTGAATTTAACCAATTTAACGAGTTTAGAAGCGTGCACTCAACTAAACGATTACAGTTATATTGTCATAAAACAGTTCTCACAATCAATCATCTAACTTATTCACAACATCGTCAATTAACTACCATGGCTCCCCTAATCCTAACATAAGGGAATTTAGCTACTCATGCTATTAATGACATAAACAATAACAACATTGAATAAACTAGTAGAAGATATAATAGAAAGATTAAAGGAACGAGCAATTAAGAGAAGACAAGGAGAATTAAATTAAGAGTGAAGAGTGAAGAAGGATTACAAAGATAAGATCCAGAAAAAGAGAGCAAGAGCAACGTTGCCCAAAAGAGAGAAAGTAGAAGTCTGCTTAACAGAGTAATTAAGAGAATAATAGAGTGTAAAGTGATAGTTTAACCTAATGACCGCCTTCACCTTATATAGGAAAGCATTTATTAACTAAAAGATTAACTAATCACGGAATAAAATCTCGTGTTAATAAGAAAAATACTCGATCGAGTACATTAAAACTCCTCTATCGTGTAACTTCTAGCAAAAACTTTCGATCGAGTACCTAAAGTTCTTATTGGTCAAGAATGAGGTACAGAAGCAAAGAATGTCATTTGAGCACGGATAAGATGGTAGCAGATCCATTAACTAAGGGATTGCCACCCAAGGCGTTCATTGGCCATGTAGAACGCATGAGTGTTGTATCAAAGGCCTTGTTATTATAAAGTTAATATGCTTGTAATAAATGTGACATCTAGAATTCACTTATGCTATGTTTGGGAACCTTGAATTGGAATTGAATTCCGGAATTGAGACATTTCAAGTGTTTGGGAACGCCTAGAATTTGGAATTGGAATTGACTCAATTCCTTATCAATTCCAAGCTAGTTAAAATTTGAGGTTCTTAAATGCCTACCATATGATAGTCATTTCAATTCCATCACTTCTTACGTTTTATTTTGTGATGAAAATTTCATCAAAATATTTTTATTTATGATATTTTTTCCGATCGCAAATATTTTTCGAGACAATATTTAAGTTTTTCAAATATAAAACATCCAATGACCTCGAGCCATATCCGTCTCGCCCAAGTTTAATTCCAATTCCAATTCCAATTCCATGGGTTTCCCAAACGCAATTTTGGAATTGGAATTGGAATTGAATTCAAACATTTGAATTTCTGCAATTGAAATCATGAAAACGAAATCAATTCCGTGTTCTCAAATGCTACCTTATAGTATTGTTGCTGTTATAACAGACATGTTAGTCATTATAGTAGATGTATACATTATAGTTATTAGATTACATGTGACTAATTGTGAGAATTAATGTTCTTCTCAAATTAAAGGTGACTTAGATTTGGAATTGATATGTGATACATGGAAGGAATCATGTCGATTAATAAATGACGTGTGACCGCCATGATCCAATTAGTTCTAATTCGATTAAGTATATAAAAGTTAGTGAGCTTAACATAATAGTGCACATTATAGTTATTGAACCATCAAGTCAACACAAAGGCTAAGTGGGAGAATATTAAGATATTTAATAATATTCGGGTGACCCATATAAAAGATGACACCGTGATGGATCGGTTTTGATTAATGTAATTAAAATTAGGGAATTCTTATTCGTTATTACCTTACTCTAATATATGTCATCTTTCAGGAAGAGGTACGATCGGGTTTGATTAGGCGAAAAGATACGTAACCCATTACATATATTTTAGTAGTTAAAATAATTTGATTAATCATCCTGACAAAAACACAAAACAAACGTACTGTAAAAAGTGAAAGCTGAAGACAGTTTCTTTCTCCATCATCAAAGAACATCAAAGGAAAGGGCTATGGAGGAGAATAAATCATCTTATACTTCATACTATTGTATTGAGTGCGTCTATGAGACATGGACCAAGGTTAGTCCTTTATTCCGTCTATTGATTATATTAAGGTTGAATTAATTCAAGTCTATATTGATTTTTGAGACTGATTTTATTATCGAAATCATAAAGTTAATCTTACAGGTTTCTCATTCTAAAAGTAAATACATCAAAACAAATATTACATAAATTTTAGGTTTTTATTGTTAGTATAAATTTTACTGACAAAATCATCATTTATGTATTCCACGTTTATAATTCTCATCATGTTCTTTCATTACCCTTTTATAATGGTGGGTATCATTATAACTTATACCAACCATGTTCTTTTCAAAATAATGTTAATCATTCAATCTACATTGAATTATAGTTCGCAAAAAAAATATAAAAATTTTTATTTCGAAAAACTTCTTTTAGATTGAATTAATTACGTAGCTAACTGTTTTTAATGAAAGAACAATAAGAGATAAACAAATTGTCGGTACAGAGGAAATACAATAAAATAAAACGAGGAAAAACAAAATCAAAGTTAACAAAAACAATAACAATAATAATAACAATAATCGTAGGAAAATACTAACAAATGTAACAATACTCGTGGCAAAATACCAATAATCCGTGACAGGTTTAGTAAATTGTGGCTATATATACATAACATAAATATCTTTGATGATATGCGCACTGATTATTAAAAAGGTTTTCTTACGAGGTCTTTCATCACCAGAGCCCGTTGTGATCGTCAATCCGGGCTTTCATAGCACCACCAATGTGACAACATAACCAGTTCCGTGAATTTCACGGATAATAGAGCTAGTTTAATATAAAAGGGTCACATATATCCGTCTGAAACTTCAGACAAAAAATGGTCATCTGAAACAAGAATTAGCGATACAAATATCGTCTCATCACTACATATTAGTGTTTAAGTTTAATTTTACATAAGTATAAGTAAAACCAACATATCCCAAATAAAAATGAGAGTTTATAAAATCCGTTAGCTATAGATTGATAACATGCAGAGTATGAGTAAAAATAAATAGAGCATGAGTAGCAATGTAGTACTGTAGAAGTTGGGAATAGCAGAGATTGTATAATTCGTTAGTTATTGACCCTTTCAAATATCATATCATGCATGATACATTCATACTCTCTAACGCTAGTACATTACATTTTACACTATTTATATTATAGAATTGATTAAGATCACAAGAAACACATTCCACAGCATGTCTGGCGATGAAGCAAATTATTATTTCCCATATCAGAGTCTTTTGTCTCCGCATACCATGTCGACGACTATCCAAGTAACGACGCTCTTTCAGATTTTGAACCTGAAACACCGTCATCGCAGGAGAACTTAGAAGAATCAGGATCAGAAGACAGATGATGTGGAGAAAAAGAAGAAGATGAGGATGAGAAGGCAGAGGAGAAGGAGGTGATGCAAGTGGTGATGGTAAGGGCGGATTTAGCTATTGGGCTGTATAGGCTACAGCCAACCTAATTTCAGAAATAAAACCAAATATATTACAATGTAGTCAATGATGCAAAGTAGTCTAGCTGGTATAAACAAAACAATTGAAGATTTTTTGGTCTAACGACGCAGGTTCGACCTTTGTTAGAGCATATTTTTGTTTCTTTTTAAAACATTTATGTATTTAACACTTTTTATCTTTTTGTTTTTTTCCACAAACTATATATGCGAACACATTTTCAGTTTTTAACAGCTATATGTATTTAATATATTAGTTGTTCATCACCACACATATTGGCAATTGTAAATTGTTAGTTGCTCCTTAATTAAATCAATAGTTATGTTTCTTCAAAAAAAAGGGAAATCAATAATTATGAAGGACGATTTTATACTATGAGTCAATCCCATTGTATTAAAAATCACTTATTTATTATCATTAAGTGAATATTTTTCTTAAAAACATGGACTGTTTCATAGTATGAGACAGTCTTACTCTATAATTTATGTAATTAAATTGTTCGTCACATTACGAACTGTAAATGCGTAGTAAAATGATTAAGAGAAATATGAAATGCATTGTAAAAAAATTTATACGAGCATATATTTTGTAATATTTACTCATATTTTTATTAGATATCCCGTAACTTCAATATTATATCATTTTTAAAGAAAAAAATTTTATACGCACAACCTTACGACTTCCATAACTAATGACCACCGACTTCGGCCTAGCCCAACATACTTTTAATTCCTGGATCCGCGCCTGGGTGATGGTGGTAATTCTGCTGGAGGTGTTGGGCTGGTGCTGGTGGTGAAGATGATGAAAATAATGAAGAAAAAAGGTGGTGATGATAATAGTGGGTGGTGGGACGGCTGCGGGTAGTGAAAAAGGAGAAGAAGATGATTATGCTGCTATCGCCACCCATGATGATGATGATGATGATGATGATAATGATGATGATGATGATGATGATGATGATGATGATGATGATGATGATGATACTGTTGCTCAGAAGATAAGGAAAATTAACGGAGGAGGGTCTTAGAGTTTTATTATTAATTAAGGTTACATTATATGTCTTATCAATTATTATTATTATTATTATTATTATTATTATTATTAGGGTTTTTTGATAACTTATACCTTAAATAACTCTCTTTTTTAAATCTTATACTTAAGATAACGTTTCTTAAAATCTTATACTTAAAAATAACATTTTCTTCTCAACTTGATACCAAATCTCGAAAAAAACCTTGAATTAACGATCTTGCCCTTACTATTTAAACATCATCATCCTTTCCCCCACCTATTAACCTACACATCCACGATTACCAACACTAAAAACCATCAAATTAGCAAGGGCAAAATCGTCAACTTACGACTTTTTTTTAAGATTTGGTATCAAGTTTAGAAAAAATATTATTTTAGGTATAAGATTTGAAAGAAAGTTAGATTAACCTCTTTTTAAAAAATATCATTTTCTTTAATTTTACTTAGAAACACATAATTATTCTTAAATTTTTATTATTATCTAGTTTAATATATATGATATTAGTAAGATTAAACATATTTTGCTTAATATATTCAATATCACACCGTTATACGAACGGCTTGATACGGGTTTTGGGGCGGGTTCGGGTAAAAAAACGGGTCGATCGAGATCTTTTTATGTCATTTTTTAAAACTTCTTTATCGTAATTCCTACCATTTATACGTTTTGTCTCCTCTTGCTCGTGTTAGTCAACTTAATTGTCACCATTCTCGCTATCTCCACCTCGTCATCATCATCATCATTACCCCCACTAACTCGCCAAGTACGACAGTAAGTTTCAAATAAGATGACAATGATGACGTGGCATGTGATCCGAGGTGATGAGTAGAGCTGGCAAATAATGATACGACACGAAAACACGACACGAACCCGACACGAAATTAATGGGTTTGGGTTGAGGCTCAATGACCCATTTATGTAAGTGGGTCGACACGAACACGACACGATATTTAATTGGGTCGGGTTTTGGTTGAGCTCTCTAAACACGAACCCGACACGAATGACCTGTTTAATAAATTAATCCTAATTTTTTTTATCTTTCATCACATAAATATACTTAAAACTTTCCAAATATTGACATGACACGAAAACACGACCCGAACCCGACACGATATTAGCGGGTTAGGGTTGAGGCTTGATGACCCATTTATGTAAGTGGGTCGACACGAACACGACACGAGATTTAAACGGGTCGGGTTTGGTTTGAAGGGTTTGTGACCCGTTTACATGTGACACGAACACGAACCCGACACGACCCGATCTGTTTGCCAGGTCTAGTGATGAGGTGGCAGTGTTGACGTGGAGTGCGGTTCCACGTAATACGATGAAAGTGACGGTGTGACACACACTTCGAAGTGATGACGTGGCCGTGCTGACGTGGAATGCAGTTCCATGTAACCCGATGAAAGTAATGGCATGGCACACACTTCAAGGTGATAACGTGGCATGTCGCTGGAAATGATGACATGCCAGTGCTGACTTAGAATATGGATCGACGTAATATGGTGAAAGTGACGAGGTGACACACACTTTAATGTGATGACGTGGCATAATATTCGAGGTGATGGTATTTGACATTATCAATTTTAAGGAAGATATATTGCTTTGACCTACGGTCAACCCTTACGGGTCGGGTTTCGACCCGCTATTACGGGTCAAAACGGGTTCAGGTTGAAAAAACTGGGTTATTTGCGGGTCGAGTTACGATCAGTTTTCGGGTCGGGTCAGGCTTTTACAGGTCTAGAGTGAAGTGATTAAAATAAGTATAAAGTATGGGTATTGTGGGGTTGAGATGAATAAAATAAACATAAAACTTTAGCAAAAAAAAGAAAGATAGGGAAAGTTTTGTGAATAGACGAAAAAAGAGATAAGGAAGGTTATTTAGAATACGAGGGCGTATATTTTATGTGTTACTACTTACTGCTATGCATAATTTGTAACCTATGTTATGTTTGCCTCGAGTGAGCTCATGAGCTTTTACATCGGTGTACTACAAGTATTATGCTAATGATATAAGAGTATTAAGGTACTTCTACTGTCTGATGTTCTACAATGTTGTCAAGGTTGCTTAATTCCTTATGAGTAAGGCACATCCAGTACAGTTGATATCGTCCTATTTAAGGACGATTTAGCTCCGTATTATTCTCTTAATTTAACTCGATTTTGTGCGTTTCATTGTTTATAGCTCATTTAAATTAGTAATTTACAATAATTAGCCGTCTTAGTTGTATTTAATAATTAGTCGTATTTTTATAATATTAGTATTTGATAGTTCAATTTTATTTATCGCAAATTAATATATTTATTTATTTGTTAATTAGCAATTATTAGTTTTATTATAATGATGGTGAATAAATGTTATTTTATTGGAATTTAATATTGGTCTTTACCGTTTTAATTTTGTAGGTAGTGATTAAGAAATAAAGACGGAAATCGAGTGCTAAACAAATAAAGACGGGTTTTGCATTGATCAAACGTGAGAAGTCAATTTTGACAAAGTCAAAGGGTTGACTTTTGGCAAACTACTCCTCCCTCCTTCATTCATCTCGTGCTCATCATCACCATTGTCATTCCTCTTCACCTCCATAATCAATCCCCTGCCATCATCTCCAGTACAAACCTCGAGCACCATTTCATGTCACCAACTTCACCACGATTCACCACCAGCATCAACAACGACAACTGCCTCCATTCACACTGCCATTAATCATCAACAGCATCACCATTTCGATTCCAAACCATCATCACCTCCATTAATAAAAGCATCACCATTACCATTTTACCACCTCCTTCATTCGTCTTCATCACCTACATCAACATATTCATTTCAAATTAGCCATCATCATCGTCCCTGATCACCATTTTCGCACCCTTGCATCATCAACAACAACACGTTACAACTCCTTCATCTTCCACATCACCATTATCAACCATACCCAGACCTCCAATCACTTTCATCACCATTTCTTCCACCATTTCAGCACCTTTCAACCTCCATCATTCACGCTCCATTAACAAACCCGATATCGACATTTCAATCCCAAACCACCATCATCTTCATTCCACCTTCATTAGCAATCCACCATCTACATCAACCCTCACCAACAATCAACAACAATCAGTCACCATTTAAACCCACATTCACCACCATCTCCACAAATCCAATTCCCACCATTAAACCACAACTGCTCCTCTTTCATTCAAGCATTATCAGCTCCGCTTGAACTTGAAAATGAAGGGAAGAAGGAAGAAGTCGGGAAGAGTAGTAGTGTATGCGTTCAAGCTAATCGAGCAACCCAAATCCAAGATACCATTGCTGCTCCTTGAATTCGAATCACCAATGACGAAATCAGAATCGAAACCGAGTTTATTTGAACGTTTGTGTCCTCTGCCGGTACCCCGGCAGCCGACTCCCTCAACCGACAATACACACCCATTTCTCCTCCTTTTTGTGAAGGTTTCGCTACCGACATAGCAACCGGCAGCCGGCCAGCCGACACAACGCATCCAATCTTCATCTCGCATCAACTACTGCTGCTCTCTACCGGTGCCCCGGCAGCAGCTCAACCGGCACACAGCATCCAACATCAATTCTTCATCTTGCTTCATATGGTCTCGCTACCGGTTCCCCTGTCGGCGGCCGGTTGACCGACATGCCACCCCTATTCCGTCATTTTCCTTTTCTTCTCCTTTTTGTTTCCTTTTTGTTTTGATTATTGGATAAAGGTGTCGAGTAGTTGGGTTTAGTGTTAGGATTATTATTATTATTATTATTATTATTATTATTATTATTATTATTATTATTATTATTATTATTATTATTATTATTATTATTATTATTATTATTACTACTATTATTATTATTATTATTATTATTATTATTATTATTATTATTATTATTATTATTATTATTATTATTATTATTATTATTATTATTATTATTATTATTATTATTATTATTATTATTATTATTATTATTATTATTATTATTATTATTATTATTATTATTAGAAGAGTAGTATAAATGACTACATTACCATTAGACACACTACCATTACACTACCTTAGAAATTAGATTAGAAAATTAGTTAGTTCATCTCTCTCTCTCTCTCAAATATTGTAGAACCCTAATATTTCCTCTCTCATTTTCATTCAATAAAAAGTTGTAATCTTTCCTTAATTATTAGTTTAATTCTTCCTTTGTTTTTGCAAGTTCTTCATTTTCTCAATAGTTTACATTTAATATTTGGGTTGTATTTGGAAGACAAGAAGAAATTCATCTTCCATTATTATTCAAGTTTGTTCCTTTCCTCTTAGTTGGTATAATTCTCATCTTTTATTTATATTTACTTCAATTGTTTACATTTCTTATGTTGTTTAATCATTATTCATCTAAAGTAGTAATCTTTATCATGTTTGCAATGTTTACTTGTATTTTGTTGCAATTTGTTGTTAATTTCTCATCCATGAACATGAGTGAGTAGTCTTATCTAAGGTCATGGGGGAACTTGGGTAAATTAAAAGGGGTAAAATTGGGTTGTTAACATTTGAAATTGGGTAATTAATTGGTCTCACTCTTGTGCATATGAAGTGCTCGATGAAATGTTTGAACGAAAGTTTGAGTCTTTTATTAGCATGTTTAACTTATCTTGGTGCATTGTGCTATTGGATGGTTTTAGAAGTGTTTAAATGAGTTGCTTAAATGAAAGTTGGAGCCTTTCTTAGACATATTTGATCCATCTTGGTGCCTATGCTATTAGATAGTCTTTATGCATGTTTGTGATGAGTTTGTCTCAACTAAGTGAAAGCTTGTTTGTAAACCCCTACTCCCATGCCTATGAAATGTTTGATGGATTGCTTAAATAAGAGTTTGAGTCTTTCATTATCATGTTTAGTCTATCCTAGGTCGAAAGACAATGGAAGGCCTATATGGCATGGTCGAGACGAGTTTTTCATACTACGTAAATGCTTGTTGGTTAGCTCTAATTGACTAAGAAATTAGGATCATTCATAGGCCTTTATCATTACCCATTTCTTGTTGACAACCTTATCTTCCTCGACTTACCCAAGTGAACCCAAAGACCTTAGCTTTCATTCATTTGATTAGAAGCAATTTCATTTAGTTTAGTCATTTATCGTAGTTTGCATCTTAGTTTTATATTAATCAACCTCTTATTTTTTATTTGACTAAATTAAGACTTAAACGGACTAAGTATACACCCCCGCCATCTTTTTGTTCGACACCCGAATAAATACTACTTTTATTGGGTAATTTATAAATTTTTTTTGATTGGGAAGTGACGACAAATCCCTTGCATCAAAATGGCGCCGTTGCCGGAGATGTCGTTAGGTTATGCTTAGTTAGTTGGAGTTTCTAGCTTTTGTCTTTACTTGTTGTTTGCTTGTTTGAGTAGTTACTTGTTTCTTGTAGAGTGATTGTGTTATTGCTTATCCCTAGTGCCTCAAAGCACTAGGAGACTAACGGTTTGTTGAAGTATATGCCTAGAGGAAACGGTAATCTTTTGCTTAGTGACTCGGAATCGAAAAGGCTCTTTAGAGCTTTAAGAAGAAGGACCTTAGCAAGGATTGAGAATTCCGACTTGGCAACTTTAAACCAAGTTAGCACATCCACCCAATCGCACCAAGAAACCTTTACCAAAGAACAACCAAACAACACAATTTATCCCTTCTTACAAAATCCTTTCCATAATTTTTAACTACCTACAAATACCCACCACAAAGCCAAACATGAATCAAGAAAGCTTCAACCAAGGTTACCAAGACTTCTACCATGGAAATCAAGGGAACCAAGCCAATCAAGGCTTCAATCAAGGGTACCAAGATCAAAATTGCAATAGAAACTATCAAAGTTTTGACCAAGGGTACCAAGATCAAGGATTCAACCAAGGCTTTGAACAAGGCCAAGGTCCAAATTTTCAAAACCGGTACAACCATGACTCTCCTTTCTCACTTGCCAACCAATATTCCAATCAAGAGCCACCACCTCAAGCAAGCAATTTCTTGGGAAATGCTCAATATGACAACTTAGTGAAGTTGATAGGGGATTTGGCAAGTAATGCCCAATAACAAATCAAGAGTCTTGAAGCTAAGGTGGCTTCCCAAGCTCTCATGAGTTCTCAAAAACCACCGGGTGTGTTTCTAAGACAAGGGCAAAATCCAAGGGACCCTATGAAGTCAAAGGAAGTTAATGCTATCATGGTTGGAGTTGAAGAGGAAAAAGAAGATTCATTTGATTTGCCAAGTCAAGAGAAGTTATCTTACACTACTCCCTTTTCC
Source organism: Silene latifolia (assembly GCF_048544455.1). NCBI lineage: Eukaryota > Viridiplantae > Streptophyta > Magnoliopsida > Caryophyllales > Caryophyllaceae > Silene > Silene latifolia. The sequence continues at coordinate 241,775 of NW_027413154.1, read as the reverse complement.
ATGGCTATGAAAACATTCCAAGAAGTTGACCATGAGCCCCAAAAAGAGAGCATAGAAGACTATGTGCTTGAGCAAATAATGACAATTCATGGTACAAGCTTGGATGTTGAAGTCGACCCGGATAAGGGAGAGATGGTTATGACTACACCAACCATTATGAGTGAAGAATTTGTGCTTGAGGAAATAGTGGAAGCACCAAATGTGAGGGTAGAAGTTGAGAGGAACCCGGAAAAAGAAGAGATGGTGATGGTAGAAGAGCACTCTTTGGCCAAACAAGAAGAAGTCATTTCTAGAAGAGTGGACATTAGTAGCCATGAACTTGATGCCTCAAGTGAAGAGTGCAATGTGGTCAAGTCTAAAGAAATCCCCGTCAAACTTGATGACCCCGGGAGTTTCTCAATTCCATGTACCGTCGGTGACCAAAAGGTGGATAGTGCTTTGTGTGACTTAGGGGCAAGTGTGAGTGTCATACCACTTGCCCTTGTGAAGTAATATCTCAAGCTTAGCCCGCACTTCCATTACCATCAAGCTTGCCGACGGGACAATCAAATCTCCAATTGAGATTCTCAAGGATATCATGGTTCAAGTTGGTAAGCTTTCAATTCCTACCGATTTTATTGTGTTGGACATCCCTATGGGAAGACGCTCTCGTATCATTCTTGGTAGGCCATTTTTGGCCACGGGACGAGCCACCATAAATGTCAAAGAGGGACTATTGTCATTCAAAGTTGGGAAGGAAAAAGTTGAATTCAAGCTACCACATGCTTCAAAGAAAACCGTGGTTCAAAACATGTTTGCCGTGGAAACATTAGAACTCCATGAGAATGAAGATGAGAACATGGAGCTCTTGATTGCTTGTGAGCCAAAAGTTGATGATGAGCCACCGGATAAGTTCCTTGAAGAAGAAGTGAATGCTAAAGATAAGTGTGGGGAAAATGGCAAAACTTGGGAAACCGAGTTCGATTTTAGCACCAATGCCCCTTCAAAATCAAAACCGGGAATTGAAAAGATGAAGCCAAAAAGATGGAGGAAGAGATCGAAAGGAAAGAGGGTATGTGACCCTAGTGTTGACAAAGAGACTAAGGAAAAGCTTGAAGAAGAAATGATCCGAAAATGGCAAGAAGTTCAAGATGTCATGGATAAGTTGCATGCTTTGATGATGAAGAACAAGGGTTCATGTGTTGTTGATCCTTGTATTGAAGGTAGAAGGTTGGTGGGATCTCGGGATATTGATCCCGGTTGAATGAAGTCTTTGAATGAAGAGGTTTGGTGGAGTTACTTAAGAACCACCGCAATGTATATATTCTCCTTCTCTTTAATTAAGCTTTTTACCGCATTTTGCATTTAGTAACATGATTCGAAATGGAGTTAATCTAAATTAGCTATCTTTACATTCATATAGTATAGTTGCATCATATTTCAATTCCGCATATAGAATAGATCATGCATTGCATCCTTATTTGAAAATCACTAAAAATTTGAAAAATCAAAAATCAACAAAAACATGTATTTCATTTCCGAATTTCCTCCACACATTTATTTCCATTGGAAATATGTAAATAAATAAGTGTGGGGAGGAAATTCCATCATTTTAAAAATACAAAAATATGTTATTTATTTTCAAAAATTCAAAAAAAAATCCAAAAACATGTTCTTTAATTTCGAAACATTCAAAAACCACCAAAAATATGTTGTTTATTTTTCTTATTCTCTCCCTATACTTTGTTCCATTGAGGATAATGTAAATTTCAAGTGTGGGTAGGGAAATATCCACTTTGTGAATATTGTTTATATTTGTGCATATACATTTATACTCATTAATTTGAGAAAATTAAAAAAAAATGCCTAAAAATCGAAAAAAAAATCAAAAATTCCAAAAATATTGCATTGTATATATATGTTTGGCTAACCTTTGGCATATGCATTGACCATTTGAGTCAAAAAGGAGCTAGAAGTCGCTTGGTAAACTCGTTCTAATCTCTTACTCCTTTATCGTTCTTTCTTTATATATATCTTGCATATTTGAAGGAGAATGGGATTTTGTGCCTTGGATGTTCCCTTGGGGAACTTGTGGATTGTTGGTGTTGATGTGTTGCTAGGATTAGTCAAAATTGTTGCATGTTTACCTTATGTTCATTTCCATTTCTTGCATGCATTTGTTTCACATGTATATATGTGTTGTGTTCCCTTCTTGTTGCATTGAGTTTGTATATAAATTTTTGAACAAAATTTGGTCTAGGAAGGGAATATGATACCCTCTATGATGATATTGTCTAGGTCGTGTCTTTCCCCTCTTAGTGGCTTGCACCTTGGAGACTTCCTTGTTAGGGTGTTTGCTTGCAAATACCCGGGAAATGAGGCTAGACCGGAGAGTATTGACCACCTTGTGAGACCATAGACCGTAGACTAGGCCTAGATTTTGACATAGCTACTTACATGTGAGATTTAGAGCCTCCTTGGGACCGGTACATCCATACCCGGTCTCCCTTAGGTGTGAGTAGGCTCCTTGCGTGGCATGTCACATCACGACGCACAAGCATGACGTCCTTTCCTTTTTAGACCATGAGATGTTCATTTATGTGCATATTTTGAAACAATAAGTTGCATTTCACTTTTGAGCCTCACATTGCCAAATAAGCCTATTTTTCGACCCTTTAGACTAGGTCCTATTTTGCTAACCCCTTTTGAGCTTGAACCTCTCTTTTGGCACCTACGAAACTAGCTACATACCATAAACAACCTTCCCTTATCAAGAAAGTTGCTTACATGTTGTTGGTTGTATGAAGAAGGGTGTTTTGAGTCCTAGTTGATTATTTGAGTCGGAATAATTGCCTTCATTTGGTTGGTTTGAATAAAGAGGTTTTGAAAAAGAAAAGAAAAAGAAATAGAAAAGGAGAAAAATGTAAGGAAAAAGAAAAAAAATTGCACTTATACTTTGTTTGATGAGAAAAAGCCAAGCAACACTCCTTCATCAATGGAGTAGAAAAAGGCGTTGCAAGAATAAAAGGGCATTTGATGTTTTTCCTAAGTGAGTCGGGTTTGCACAATTTTTGCTTGATTTTGGCAAGCCAATTTCTTGTTAGGGTGTAGACGTTACTCATTGGTTGCAATAAGGTGATAATTTTCGTGTTTTTCCAAAGTGAGTCGGGTTTGCACAATGTTTGCATAAATTCGGGGAACTAATTTTTGTTAGGGTGTAGACGTTACTCATTGGTTGCAATAAGGTGATAATTTTCGTGTTTTTCCAAAGTGAGGCGGGTTTGCACAATGTTTGCATAAATTCGGGGAACCAATTTTTGTTAGGGTGTAGACGTTACTCATTTGTTGCAATAAAGTGGAAGAAATGGAATTTTGGCAACTTCTTGATGTGTACCTCCACATTTTTCCAAAATGGTGCTTCACCAACCCCGTTTCAACCCGTTACAACCCTTGTTTCTCTTTATGCATGTTTTCTTTTTTTTGCATCTCATAAATGGTCTTGTAGGAGAGGATTCCATGTTAGATTGCGGGCATGTCTCACGAGTCGAGTAGTTGAGTGATTTTGGTTACTTTTTTGCACAAAAATCACCCTTTCTAAAAAGAAAATGAGAGACTAGTGACAACCGTGAGGAAGTCGGTAGTCTTGGTCCCCTTAGTCATGGGTCAATTTGGTCGAATCTTGTGTGTGTCGTGTAAATCTTGAAGGTTAGGCTTTGCTTCCCCCTTTCCCGCCTTTGAATTTATTTCCTAGGCATTTGGTTGTCATATTGAGGTTGCTTGAGCCACCATTAGGGCATTGACACCCCGCCAAGACTATGAGATGGTATCTCTCGACCAAAACCTTTAATTGTTCAAAGCAAAACGACCGCTTAGATGAGGAAGGCGGTTTGACTTTTTGTGATGCATCTTATATCTTGATTCGTGCTTAAATGTTGGATGTATCAAAGTTTTCCACAAGCCCCCACTTGCCTTGCATCGAAATGCATACCTCATTGTGTTTCGGTGTGAGTTGAAGGGACGGAGAAGGCCCGTTAAATGCCTTTCATCGGATATTAGTAGTTTAGTTAGTCATTTGATATTAAGGGTCTCGGTCTAGTTTAAATGAGCTTACTCGAGGACGAGTAAGATTTAAGTGTGGGGAGATTTGATATCGTCCTATTTAAGGACGATTTAGCTCCGTATTATTCTCTTAATTTAACTCGATTTTGTGCGTTTCATTGTTTATAGCTCATTTAAATTAGTAATTTACAATAATTAGCCGTCTTAGTTGTATTTAATAATTAGTCATATTTTTATAATATTAGTATTTGATAGTTCAATTTTATTTATCGCAAATTAATATATTTATTTATTTGTTAATTAGCAATTATTAGTTTTATTATAATGATGGTGAATAAATGTTATTTTATTGGAATTTAATATTGATCTTTACCGTTTCAATTTTGTAGGTAGTGATTAAGAAATAAAGACGGAAATCGAGTGCTAAACAAATAAAGACGGGTTTTGCATTGATCAAACGTGAGAAGTCAATTTTGACAAAGTCAAAGGGTTGACTTTTGGCAAACTACTCCTCCCTCCTTCATTCATCTCGTGCTCATCATCACCATTGTCATTCCTCTTCACCTCCATAATCAATCCCCTGCCATCATCTCCAGTACAAACCTCGAGCACCATTTCATGTCACCAACTTCACCACGATTCACCACCAGCATCAACAACGACAACTGCCTCCATTCACACTGCCATTAATCATCAACAACATCACCATTTTGATCCCAAACCATCAGCACCTCCATTAATAAAAGCATCACCATTACCATTTTACCACCTCCTTCATTCGTCTTCATCACCTACATCAACAAATTCATTTCAAATTAGCCATCATCATCGTCCCTGATCACCATTTTCGCACCCCTGCATCATCAACAACAACACGCAACAACTCCTTCATCTTCCACATTCATTGCGGAAAAGTAACTGTGACACGCTGAAGGCCATTTTGATAGTAAGGTAAAATAGTCACACCCTTATCAAAAACAAATTTATAAAGCTCGATACCTAACTAGTAAAGTTTGGTAAGTCGAGGTCGATCACAAGGATGGTGGGGTTAGGCTACAAGTCTATTGTTTAGTTTTAGTTTAGTCGGATGCAAAACATGTGAATGGATACTATGCGAACAAAATAATCTAAGAACATTAATTAAACAAACAAACAAGCACGAAGACAAAGAGAGTAGATGCTAGGGTTCCGAGTTCATTTAGGTAGGGAGAGGGAGATGCAAAAGTGCACGAGAATTGGGTCACGATTTCGGTCAAGGAATCAAAGCTAGTTTCCTAGTCACCTTAAGCTCACCATAAAACTTTCATATTATGTTAAACTCATCACATACATGCTATCAAACATTCTTATTCACTCTCATGTAAAGAAATGTTAAGTAAAATTCAAAGAAAGGCAAGAACTTTCATTCACCCATTTCATCGAACACCTTCAATGCAAGTATGTAAAGACTCGATTTTTAACCCATATTCAAATATAAACAACTCATTATCATCCCTCATGTTTACCCAAACTCCCCCTTTAACCCTAGAATAATTCTACTCAAACATAGTTAACACAAGTAATACACATACACCAATACTAACCATGCCAAACATGGTTAGCAACAAGATTAAACAAACAATATAAGATGAAATGAAAAACATGTAAACAATTGAAATAGAGTGAAATTAAGATAAGAAATATACCAACTTAAATTAAAGGAGCAAATTTGGATTGAAAAATGGAGGATGAATGTCTTCTTGTCTTCCAAAATTACAACCCAAAACTAATTATAAACTAATGAAAGGTGAGAAATTTGAATAAACTAAGGAAGAATTAAACTAAAATTAAAGAAAGATTACAACTTTTTATTGAATGAAAATTGAGAGAGTAAATATTAGGGTTCTACAAATGTTGAGAGAAAGATAGAGAGACTAATTTTCTAATCTAATGGAGTGTCTAATGTAAAGTACTCCCTCCTATTCTACATAACCTTCCCTCTTTCCTTTTTCATCTATTCACAATACCTTCCCTCTTTCCTTATTTAGTAAAGTTTTATACTTATTTTAATCACCTTACCTCACAACAATACCCCACAATACCCATCCTTTATCTTATTTTAATCACCTTACCCCACAACAATACTTATTTTAATCACCTCACCCCACAATAATACCCCACAATACCTTCTCTCTTTCCAATTATCTCATCCCACCACAATACTTTAACTTATTTAATTCAAACACCCTTAATTCTCGTGCCACCAATGAATAGAGAAGGTTATCGGGAATAGGAGGGAGTAGTTGTTAAAATAATCTAAGGTGGTGTGAATAATTCTCCTTACAAAACAGAGAGGAGTTTTATATATAGCTCCCTCTAATTATAAGTCTAATTAGACTAATTACAATAATAATCTAATCATACTAATAATAATTCTAATTCTAATAATAATAATAATAATAATAATAAATACTAATGATACTAACTAATTACAACGCAAAAACAAAACAAAAACATGACATTCAAGTTTGAAAAGGCAAAAACGGAAACAGGGGGTCCAGCCGGCAAGCCGGCCGCCGGATAGGGCACCGGCAGCGAGGGCATTGAAGAAGAGGAGGAATTAGGCGAGAGTTGTGGGAACCGGCTTGCCGGCAGCCGGTTAGCCGGCATAGACAACAAACTTGATGCGGGATGCGAGTATGAATAGAAGGAAGTGCTGCGTGCCGGTTGGTCGGACGTCGGGGTCATGACCGGCGGGGAGTCTTCTGGAAAATTGAGGGAGTTGTGGGTGTCGTCCCAGCCGGTCGTGGTGGCGTCTGCCGGGCTGCCGGCTAAGGGAAGAAAATGAGTGCGAAAACAGAGGAAAAACAGCGCGCAAGGGGCTCGAAAACTGAGTCGTGGCTGCCACCTTGGTGGTCGGTGGTGGGCATAGGTGGTACCTTTGTGGAGGTGGAAGTGGGGGGAGGTAATTGGTGGTCGTGGGATGTTGTTCCGGTGGCTTGTGGTGACTTTAATGGTGGTTGAAAGATGGGTGCATGAGATGGGTGTTGTTTGTATGTTTGTGGCTAGGGGTGGAAGAAGGGTTCGTGGTGGCTGTTGCGGTGATCCATCGTGGTAGCGGATGATTGGGATGTTATGTTGGAAGTGGAGGGTGGTCAGTGGTGGTGAGTGGTGGCTGCCACGGTGGCCGGAGGTGGTAGTAAAAGCTCAGCAAAGACCGTCTGAAATTAGCAGCTGCTCCTTTACTTAGTTTATTTTTCCATGATTTTGCCTATTTCCACTTCCGCTATTTCTTCTCATAATCCCGCATTGCTCTTCCGCCTCACTTTCCCGTCTTGCCTGCACATTAAATTAATATAATAATAATAGTACTAATATTATACATAAATACAATTTGTTATTAATTATAAACTAATACGACTAATTATTATAAATTAGTAATTAAATGAGCTTATTAGACAATTAAGCACACAAAATGAGTCGGACTAAGGTAATAGGACGGGGCTAAACCATCCTAAATTAGGACGATATCAAATCTCCCCACACTTAAACCTTAATCGTCCTCGATTAAGCTCATTTAAACTAGACCGTGACCCATAATATAAAGAACTAGCTAATTTAATAATATCCGACGAAAGGCAATTAACGGGCCTTCTCCGTCCTTTCAACTTACATTGAAATACAATGAGGTATGCATTCCGATGCAAGGCAAGTGGGGGCTTGCGGAAAATTGGACACATCTTGACATGAAGCACATAAAAAACAAGATGCATCAACAAAAGTAATAGCCACTTCCTCATCAAGTGGCGGAGTCAACTAAAGGGGAACGAATTTAAGAGCATGTACTCCGTCACAAATACTAGTTCAACAAATCACTAAGGCTAAGAGGATGGCACTAAATCACCTCCAAATGGTGTTAAACTAGACTACTTCCATCCTCAATTTCCAAATACTTTCGTCAAGAGCGATCGGATGGCGTGGAATGATGATCCCCATGATGCTAGTAGCATATGACATGACAAGTCTCGAGTTCTCTACAAAAGTAAAGGTCATGGATCGTCCCAAGCTCGACAAAGTAGCTTGACAAAAAGTTTTTTGGGAATAAACTATAAAGTGCTCAAATCATTTTAGAAAAAGGGTGGATATGACTAGCATTCAAAATTTGACCTCACTTGACTTTCACATTTCAAAATTAGAGATGGGGTTTATCCCTTCCGTGCTAATGTCCTTTGCTTTCGCCAATCGCTTATTAGGTAACCGGTTAACCTCTAGACAATAGCTTTTCGGGGTGATAGTCACTCTGTCTTTGGGCGGTTGAATTCACAACCGTATGGGGGCCCAATTCAATGGATCCCTCTCCAAAGCACATCGAAGTGGTACGCCTCCATCAAAACGACTAAAATTCTCAACATTTCAACATTTCAAAACATTCGAGGTTTCCTTGGCAATAAAACGTTTCCACATAACAAAATCTTTGAAATGAGCACTTCAAACTTATTGATAGAAAGTATTTTGGGTTGCCATACCACAAAGTCAAACAAGGTCACCTAGACAAGTTAACCAAGTCCATATCGCATCACGGGGTTGGATAGGTGACTCACATGCAAACCCTTGACTAGGCTTTGGGTCAGGGGTCGAAAGACACTAGTATGACACAATCTAGGGTGTTTTACATCCATTCTAGTAGGCAAAGTCTTAAGTTGAAAAGAGTATTTATAATGGCCTAATTGCTCTTGTCAAAGGTCCCAATTAGGCACTTTTCAAAACATTTCATCTAAATGCAACTATATGCCATGGATGCAATTAGTATATACATGTTATAATGCAAGTGCAACTATCAAGCTAAATGTTAAGTAACTAATGCAATCTAATCCTAACAACACATAAGCACATATCCATCAAGTCCCAAGATATGGAACATCCTCCTCAACATACAAAGCCCAACCTCCTCAACTAAATAAGAGAAAAGAGAGGGAGAAAGGAGAAGAGATAGGAGCGATTATACCAAGCGTCTTCTAACTCCTTAGCATATGCCTCCGATATTCCAAATGTAACTATGCATTTTATTAGACAAACAACGGTATATACAAGACATGTTAGGGGAGTTTCCTCCCCACACTTATTCGTTTATATAAGGAAATGCAAATAAATAAAAGCATGTTTTTGTAATTTTTGAAAATTTTCCATTTTTTTTGGATTTTAAAGAATAAATCCCCTCACATGTTAGTCATAAAGCCTTTCTCAATCAAGTCATCAAGTTGAACTCTCAACTCCTTCAATTTTGATGTAAGGGATTTGTCGTCACTTCCCAATCAAAACCAATTTATAAATTACCCAATAAAAGTAGTATTTATTCGGGTGTCGAACACAAAGATGGCGGGGGTATATACTTAGTCCGTTTAAGTCTTAATTTAGTCAAATAAAAAGAAGAGGTTGATTAATATAAAACTAAGATGCAAACTACGATAAATGACTAAACTAAATGAAATTGCTTCTAATCAAATGAATGAAAGCTAAGGTCTTTGGGTTCACTTGGGTAAGTCGGGGAAGATAAGGTTGTCAACAAGAAATGGGTAATGATAAAGACCTATGAATGATCCTAATTTCTTATTCAATTAGAGCTAACCAACAAGCATTTACGTAGTATGAAAAACTCGTCTCGACCATGCCATATAGGCCTTCCATTGTCTTTCGACCTAGGATAGACTAAACATGATAATGAAAGACTCAAACTCTCATTTAAGCAATCCATCAAACATTTCATAGGCATGGGAGTAGGGGTTTACAAACAAGCTTTCACTTAGTTGAGACAAACTCATCACAAACATGCATAAAGACTATCTAATAGCATAGGCACCAAGATGGATCAAATATGTCTAAGAAAGGCTCCAACTTTCATTTAAGCAACTTATTTAAACACTTCTAAAACCATCCAATAACACAATGCACCAAGATAAGTTAAACATGCTAATAAAAGACTCAAACTTTCGTTCAAACATTTCATCGAGCACTTCATATGCACAAGAGTGAAACCAATTAATTACCCAATTTCAAATGTTAACAACCCAATTTTGCCCCTTTTTAATTTACCCAAGTTCCCCCGTGACCTTAGATAAGACTACTCACTCATGTTCATGGGTGAGAAATTAACAACAAATTGCAACAAAATACAAGTAAACATTGCAAACATGATAAAGATTACTACTTTAGATGAATAATGATTAAACAACATAAGAAATGTAAACAATTGAAGTAAATGTAAATAAAAGATGAGAATTATACCAATTAAGAGGAAAGGAACAAACTTGGATAATAATGGAAGATGAATTTCTTCTTGTCTTCCAAATACAACCCAAATATTAAATGTAAACTATTGAGAAAATGAAGAACTTGCATAAACAAAGGAAGAATTAAACTAATAATTAAGGAAATATTAGAACTTTTTATTGAATGAAAATGAGAGAGGAAATATTAGGGTTCTACAATATTTGAGAGAGAGAGAGAGATGAACTAACTAATTTTCTAATCTAATTTCTAAGGTAGTGTAATGGTAGTGTGTCTAATGGTAATGTAGTCATTTATACTACTCTTCTAATAATAATAATAATAATAATAATAATAATAATAATAATAATAATAATAATAATAATAATAATAATAATAATAATAATAATAATAATAATAATAATAATAATAATAATAATAATAATAATAATAATAATAATAATAATAATAATAATAATAATAATAATAATAATAATAATAATAATAATAATAATCCTAACACTAAACCCAACTACTCGACACCTTTGTCCAATAATCAAAACAAAGAGGAAACAAAAAGGAGAAGAAAAGGAAAATGACGGAATAGGGGTGGCATGCCGGTCAACCGGCCGCCGGCAGGGGAACCGGTAGCGAGACCATATGAAGCAAGAGGAAGAATTGATGTTGGATGTCAGTGTGCGGTTGACTGCTTTTGCCGGGCACCTGAGAGCAAGCAAGAGAGTTGATGCGAGATGAAGATTGGGTGCGTTGTCTTGGTGGCCGGCGCTGCGGATCTATCTTGCGTAGCGAGACCTTCACAAAAAGGAGGAGAAATGGGTGTGTTCTGCCGGTTGAGGGAGTCGGCTGCCGGGGTACCGGCAGAGGACACAAACCTTCAAATAAACTCGGTTTCGATTCTGATTTCGTCATTGGTGATTCGAATTCAAGGAGCAGCAATGGTATCTTGGATTTGGGTTGCTCAATTAGCTTGAACGCATACACTACTACTCTTCCCGACTTCTTCCTTCTTCCCTTCATTTCCAAGTTCAAGCGGAGCTGATAATGCTTGAATGAAGGAGGAGCAGTTGTGGTTTAATGGTGGGAATTGGATTTGTGGAGATGGTGGTGAATGTGGGTTTAAATGGTGACTGATTGTTGTTGATTGTTGGTGACGGTTGATGCAGATGGTGGATTGCTGAGGAAGGTGGAATGAAGATGATGGTGGTTTGGGATTGAAATGTCGATATCGGGTTTGTTAATGGAGCGTGAATGATGGAGGTTGAAAGGTGCTGAAATGGTGGAAGAAATGGTGATGAAAGTGATTGGAGGTCTGGGTATGGTTGATAATGGTGATGTGGAAGATGAAGGAGTTGTTGCGTGTTATTGTTGATGATGCAGGGGTGCGAAAATGGTGATCAGGGACGATGATGATGGCTAATTTGAAATGAATATGTTGATGTAGGTGATGAAGACGAATGAAGGAGGTGGTAAAATGGTAATGGTGATGCTTTTATTAATGGAGGTGATGATGGTTTGGGATCGAAATGGTGATGCTGTTGATGATTAATGGCAGTGTGAATGGAGGCAGCTGTCGTTGTTGATGCTGGTGGTGAATCGTGGTAAAGTTGGTGACATGAAATGGTGCTCGAGGTTTGTACTGGAGATGATGGCAGGGGATTGATTATGGAGGTGAAGAGGAATGACAATGGTGATGATGAGCACGAGATGAATGAAGGAGGGAGGAGTAGTTTGCCAAAAGTCAACCCTTTGACTTTGTCAAAATTGACTTCTCACGTTTGATCAATGCAAAACCCGTCTTTATTTGTTTAGCACTCGATTTCCGTCTTTATTTCTTAATCACTACCTATAAAATTAAAACGGTAAAGACCAATATTAAATTCCAATAAAATAACATTTATTCACCATCATTATAATAAAACTAATAATTGGTAATTAACAAATAAATAAATATATTAATTTGCGATAAATAAAATTGAACTATCAAATACTAATATTATAAAAATACGACTAATTATTAAATACAACTAAGACGGATATTTATTGTAAATTACTAATTTAAATGAGCTATAAACAATGAAACGCACAAAATCGAGTTAAATTAAGAGAATAATACGGAGCTAAATCGTCCTTAAATAGGACGATATCAAATCTCCCCACACTTAAATCTTACTCGTCCTCGAGTAAGCTCATTTAAACTAGACCGAGACCCTTAATATCAAATGACTAACTAAACTACTAATATCCGATGAAAGGCATTTAACGGGCCTTCTCCGTCCCTTCAACTCACACCGAAACACAATGAGGTATGCATTCCGATGCAAGGCAAGTGGGGGCATGCGGAAAACTTTGATACATCCAACATTTAAGCACGAATCAAGATATAAGATGCATCACAAAAAGTCAAACCGCCTTCCTCATCTAAGCGGTCGTTTTGCTTTGAACAATTAAAGGTTTTGGTCAGGAGATACCGTCTCATAGTCTTGGCGGGGTGTCAATGCCCTAATGGTGGCTCAAGCAACCTCAATATGACAACCAAATGCCTAGGAAACAAATTCAAAGGCGAGAAAGGGGGAAGCAAAGCCTAACCTTCAAGATTTACACGACACACACAAGATTCGACCAAATTGACCCATGACTAAGGGGACCAAGACTACCAACTTCCTCACGGTTGTCACTAGTCTCTCATTTTCATTAAATAAAAAGTTGTAATCTTTCTTTAATTATTAGTTTAAATCTTCCTTTGTTTATGCAAGTTCTTCATTTCTCAATAGTTTACAATTAGTATTTTGGGTTGTATTTTGAAGACAAGAAGAAATTCATCTTCCATTATTATCCAAGTTTGTTCCTTTCCTCTTAGTTGGTATAATTCTCATCTTTTATTTACATTCTTCAATTGTTTACATTTCTTATGTTGTTTAATCATTATTCATCTAAAGTAGTAATCTTTATCATGTTTGCAATGTTTACTTGTATTTTGTTGCAATTTGTTGTTAATTTCTCACCCATGAACATGAGTGAGTAGTCTTATCTAAAGTCATGGGGGAACTTGGGTAAATTAAAAGGGGTAAAATTGGGTTGTTAACATTTGAAATTGGGTAATTAATTGGTCTCACTCTTGTGCATATGAAGTGCTCGATGAAATGTTTGAACGAAAGTTTGAGTCTTTTATTAGCATGTTTAACTTATCTTGGTGCATTGTGTTATTGGATGGTTTTAGAAGTGTTTAAATGAGTTGCTTAAATGAAAGTTGGAGCCTTTCTTAGACATATTTGATCCATCTTGGTGCCTATGCTATTAGATAGTCTTTATGCATGTTTGTGATGAGTTTGTCTCAACTAAGTGAAAGCTTGTTTGTAAACCCCTACTCCCATGCCTATGAAATGTTTGATGGATTGCTTAAATGAGAGTTTGAGTCTTTCATTATCATGTTTAGTCTATCCTAGGTCGAAAGACAATGGAAGGCCTATATGGCATGGTCGAGACGAGTTTTTCATACTACGTAAATGCTTGTTGGTTAGCTCTAATTGAATAAGAAATTAGGATCATTCATAGGCCTTTATCATTACCCATTTCTTGTTGACAACCTTATCTTCCCCGACTTACCCAAGTGAACCCAAAGACCTTAGCTTTCATTCATTTGATTAGAAGCAATTTCATTTAGTTTAGTCATTTATCGTAGTTTGCATCTTAGTTTTATATTAATCAACCTCTTATTTTTATTTGACTAAATTAAGACTTAAACGGACTAAGTATACACCCCCGCCATCTTTGTGTTCGACACCCGAATAAATACTACTTTTATTGGGTAATTTATAAATTTTTTTTGATTGGGAAGTGACGACAAATCCCTTACATCAACAGTCGTATTCTACAATGGAAGTGGTACTCTTGGAGGGAATGTGATGCCTTATTCTTTCATCTTACTGCCGAAATGGTGCTAACTCTAGTACATGAAAATGGGGACTTTACATGCCGGGATTCTTTCCAGTTTTTTAACCAGTCGCTCTACAGTTGTTGCTTGTTTCACTACTTTCGTCTCTCATTACCCGTGTCACAAGCTGATAATTGTTTGGTCTTTATAAAGAGCAGATGGGATATTGGATAGATTTCTTGGTGCCCTTGTATAATTTTCAAGGAGATGTTCTGCATACTTCTATGCTTTCTGGACAATAAGATTAGGCATCGCTTTTAGATTTTGAAATGTGCTACAACCTACAAGTAGTTCTTGTATATTCCATATAAAAGTGCGCTTCCAGTGCTCATTGCATAGGGCACAATATTATCCCATCTGAAGATTTCCCTAGGACGTCTGACCTGCGCTTTTACACACCTGTTTCAGATCAACATCTCAGCCATAATACATTTTGTCACAGTAAATTTTATTCCTTTACATGTTAATCTCCTAAAAATACAAAGAAGTACTAATTGAAAAAAGTTTAATTGAAAACACAATACGTTTTTTGCATAAGAGTGAACCTTTGCCCATGGTAGACCCGTAGTTGTTAAATATGAAGGAAGTTCATGGCTTTCTGGTTGTTTTTGTTTCCATGCTTCTCTGAGTCCTGTCTTTATAAACCACTGCAGTATTTTGGGAAATTGTCAATTTCAGCCAAAAGCTCATATGTAGCTTTGTTGGGCAAGTCATTTAGCGGCGGTGCTTGTAATCTGGGTTCAAAACTTCGCCTTTAACAACCATTGTGGCTCCTGTTACCAAAAAAGACAAAAACTGGTAAAAGCCGGGTAAATACATGTTACTGTCCTGCATTAATACAGAGTACTTAATAATGACCCAGTCTATTAGACGTATGTGTACGCCACATCCAATACGCAATACTCTCTTATAGTGTCTGCAATATTGATTTCTATGTATGTGCCATGATAGAAGACAGTTGAATTGATCTGCGATTCATTGGGAATCGAGTGAATTTGGTAATCTAGGTGAAGATAATAGAAATCGCTATAGCCTTGCACACTACGACTATAGAATTTTCCAAAAAAGATCCCGTCAAAAGACGTATTTGGCCTAATAAAAGCAATAAGAATCCCTACTAATCCTTCTGTAGACACCCCTTATTGGTTCCCTACTGAAGACGGGACTTATAGTGTCAAGACGGGTTATGATAGGGCTTTTCAGGATGAGATGCTTAGGACTGCAACCAGAAAGGATAAAAAATGGAATGGACTAAGCAACAGTCCTTTTCTGCAGGAAAAGTTGTGGTTCCTTCATATTCCAGACAAATGGAAGGTTTATCATTGGAAAATCCTATCAAATACTCTTCCAGTGAAGCCTTCTTCCCATCAGCATGATTCCACCTTCTAGGCCTCTTCTCCCCTTCAGGCAGAAGCAATTGCCCTTTATAAGGGTTCCATCTGGGCATCTAAGAAAGGTCTTCATGTCCATATTTCATCTAACAGTTTAAACTTAATATTGCAGGAATGCAGGTTGCAGGATGTCGAAAAAACATCAATCTCTATCAAGTCAATCATCGGTGATATTCTTCAAGCTGTTGTTTACCTAGCTAGAGGATATCTCCGGCGTCCTTTTGAGAGTTATGGTCCATACTCGTCCTGACAGTATGGAATGGGTGCTAATCATGCGGTACCCTGCAGTAATAAGGAGTACAGACTGAGCGACAGACAGTATGATTTATGATGATGTGGATATACTTCAGCATGATTAAAATAACATTAGATTGGAGAAAGCTTGTATTCCGTTGCTTAGGCTTTCTACTATGAAATATAATTATTTAGTGGTATGTGAATCACACAATTATGAACTACGGTTGAGATCGTAATGGTCGATACCTTCATTGATAACATATAGTCATGTTCATGTTGTAGAAGATGCTTCCTTGGTAAGATAATATGGAATACCTATATAATGAAATTTGAGCAAATTTAGAACCTAAGTAGCAACTTTTTCCTACTAGTCATCAAAACTGACTGCCAGAGAAGTAAAAAGACTTCAAATACAACTTACAAACTTACGAAACAATTTTAGTTAGGGCAACGAAAAGAAAAACAAAAGGGAACAAAGAAATGCAGTAGTCATTGGTAAACTTAATACACCTATCCTGACAAGTGAAAATTAAGTTGGGTTCTTAATAACGCATCACGGTATTTAATACCCGTGAATATTTAAAAAACGGACCATTTCTTTTAATCACATGAGAAGCGAGACATGGAGAATACGGAAAGACGGACACAGATGATGATACAGGATCCCCCAATCCAAAGTCAGCTATCTCAACGATCTTGTCAAACGTGTCCTTGTCGTTATCATAAGCAACGATCCATGACTTAACCCGAAAGAACACAATTGGAGCCTCCGGATGGAAGGCTAGAGGCACCACTAGATTGCCTGACTTCAAGACATTACCTAAACACTCCATAGCCAAGGGTTTACACAATTGTCTATGATAGCTTATTTTTTGTGATAATCTCGGGGCAACTAATTATTGGGCGCACGACCTGGCAAAACGGGTCAACGGGTCGGGTTCGGGTCGGTTCGGTTCGGGTTAAGTCGGGTCGGGACGAGTCATTTTGGGTTTCGGGTTTGTTGGTCGGGTCAGTTTTGGATCAAACGGGTCGGGTTGTTTTGGGTCGGGTCATTTTCGAATCAATGAATAATAGAGAAATAGTCATTCCAAGTCTTTTCGGTTCAATTAAAGTTATATTTTATCGGGTTATTTTCGGGTCTGGTGGTTTCGAATCGGGTCATTTTCGAGTCGGGCAAGTACGGGTCAAGAGAGCTCGGGTCATGTTCGGATCGGGTCGGTCAATTCGGGTTCTCGGGTGATGTAGTTCGGGGCACTTCGGATCTCGGGTCAGCTTTTTCGGGTCGGGTCAATCGAGTCGGGTTGCTTTTGCCCGGTCTAGGCGCACCCAATTTTTCATTCAAGGATGAAAGATCTTGCTCTTGGCTTCCATTTTGTGCGAGAACAAGTTCACTTAGGGACCGTTCGCATTCAACATGTCAATAGTGACGACCAAATTGTCGATACTCTTACTAAGCCATTGTTCAGACCGCGCTTTAATTTTTTTTTTTTTTTTTTGACAGAAGGTTGAATAACTTATATTATTGTAAATAATACAGAGTAAGCTACTCGACTAAGTAGCACCAGACACTTAACAACCAGATCTAGCACTACAAAGCCATACATCGAGATTACATAACATTTATATAAAAGAAAAGATGCGATATTAAGATAAGCAAGATAAACGGTGTTAGAATGGCACGGGACGACATCTTGATCACGAACGCTGGTATCATCATCATTAACACAGAAGACCTCCAAATACCATCGAAACATACTGACGCCGGATTGACGATAACAAGATGTACTTACGCTCTTGCGAAAAGACCGTAGAAAGAAAAGATGAGAGGCAAGACGAAGTCTGCCCTCGACGGAGATAAATCTCCTACACCTTAGAGATCGCACCCATTGATCGTAGGACAGATGGACCGAGAAATCCAACATGCAATGTGAGACACGAACCCTCAGAGACAGAAGCACCTCAACACCAACACCGTAACAGGGACTTGACTTACCATTAAAGAGACGACCAAGGCTCCTATAGGAGGAGGTTATTAGGAATTACAAAAGAAACAAAAGGCAAAGGGACAACATTTGAAATGTTAGAAACCACCACATCCAGCCCACCCAACACCATAAACCAACCCGTACCCACACAATCCAACCGACACAACCACACAAACTAACACACTTCACCCAACTAGAGTCCAAGCCAACCGGGAACAACAAACGAAAAAAAAGATCAAACAAACTCCAGCACTACCCACAACACCCAAAGACGAGATGACAAAGACAGACGGACCGAATCACTGACCAAAGATGTCATTCAGACGGACTCAACAAACACAACCCAACAGTCCAGTAAACACCACAGAAAAACAAAGGACACCAAAATCACCAAACGAATCCTCCCAGGACCACCGCCTTACATGCAAAAACCAACCAACAAGACGAAAGAGACATACGGACAAAGGACCGATAAGTGAGGGAAATGGGGGGATCACCAATCGGTCCCAAACTGACCCGAAAAGCAAAGCTCAAAGACAGACACAACAAGGGCTAGAGACCGATTGGTGGGGGAATTGGGGGGATCACCAATCGGTCGCTAACCAACCCGATGAGCTATGCTCATTGACAAACACAAAAAGATCGGAGGACAGAACCTCTCCCTAGGATGCATGCAAGGTTTTTGGCGACAGGACGAGGAATCGGAGGGACACGAACTCAAGGATGCAGCGACAACCCGCTGCCCAACAAACAGATGAAAACCGAACCGAAAGGGAACACACCAAGAGAAGAACTCCGACGATGGCATCACAGGGAGCGACGACAACAAAGGATAAAGGTGGAAAGCTGGAAAGTTCACCGATCAAAGCCACGAACAAGAGAATGGCCAAATCCCGGAAAGGAAACCTCAAAATTGGTTAAAAGTGTGTTAATTGCTGGGGAGTGAAGGTTCCCGGAGATGGGCTAAAACATAGCCACATCTCCGGCGGAAGGATTGAGGAGAAGGAAGGAAAGATGAGTGGGTGGCGGCTGTAGTGGAGCAAGATTAGGTTTTGTGGGTTTTTTAGGGAATTTTAGGGAGAGAGGATTTTAGAGAGAGGATTGGACTTTCTTTACCGCGCTTTAATTTATTGGCTTCCAAGATTGGGCTAATGCTACAACCGTTCATCTTGCGGGAGCGTGTTAACGATAATAAATCGTCTCACCAACCAACCTTGTCAAAGGGTCAACAACCGACTTAACAAGAGCCTATTTCTTCTCCCTAATTCTCTCCTAGATTTTTTATATTGTTATTAGTTCTTTGTAATTCCTATTTTGTAGCTAGTTGTTAGCTTAATTTTAGCTACTAACTTTTGTATAAATAGTTACCTTTGTAAACATTGTATTCATACATCAATCTATATAATCTCAATCAATTCCTTACAACGTGTTGTTGCTTTTATTTTTACTCGACTTATGTCATGTTCCTTTCGGCTGATAAAAGCTAAACTGAACTGAATGGAACTGAGTTGAATTGAACTAAACTGAATAAAGCTGAATTGAACTGAACTGAACTGAAATTATCATAAAATAATAGTAATATTTAATATTATTGTTATAATAATAATAATAATAATAATAATAATAATAATAATAATAATAATAATAATAATAATAATAATAATAATCATAGTATAATACTAATATTAATATTTATAAGAAAAAAAATTATAATATTACATATCAATAATCATTAATTATAATAATGAAAACATAGTAATTTTTTTACTAATAATATTCTTAATAACAATAATAAATAATAATGTTAATATTAATAATGATATTAGCAAAAATAATCGTTTCGAATAAAAACAATCAAGTAAGCGTTGATCGAATCTGGGTTGGATCAATGCGCTCCTCTCAGATGGCACCTCGAGGCAATGCTTGCTCTCTTCTGATGGATCTTGGACGCATAACAAACAGGGCCTCAAGGGGCCCTTCTATGATGCCTTATGGTACTGGTGGATAGTCGGGACCTTGCTTGAACCTAAGGTCTCGATGCCCTCTCATAGTAACTCGAGTAGTCTTACTTCTAGAGAGAGGAAGTGATTGGTGAGAAGTATCTTACCATTAATTGATGAATAATGAGGTATTTATAGGATTCTATGTGTACCTCAAATGATGACTTGACAAGCATGGTTACTAGATTGGCTATGAATACGCCCTTACCGATTCGCGATTTGCTCTTACAAAAAGTGTGTTATCTGTGACTTGATAGAATTCGCTTTTAACGATTCGTGATTCGTAGGGTACCAAGCAAATCCGGTAGTCATGTTGGCAAGTGTGTTGACCAGTAGCGAAGCCAGGATTTGAACCCAGCGGGGGCGAACGGGTAATGTTATAAGGGAAACTCAAATTTTTTTCGAAAATTATTCTAACTAAAACTTTTGCGATTTCCATCCGCCAGCAGGGGCGAGCGCCCCTGTTAGCTCCCAAGCTCCACCACGGATGTTGACCCGTATGACCCGTATTGGCTAGTGGGTCAAGTCGGTTGGGCGTGCCCCATCAATAATATTAATAATAATGTTAATTTTCAGGGTTTATTGTCAAACACAACCTTTAAAAAAAGTTTTTTTTCCGAACACCACCTTTAAAAAAAAGGTTTGTAAAACACAGTTTTTAATAAATGTTTTTGTCAAACACGACATTTTGGCCGGAGGACTCAACATTTTGCAATGGGGTAACTTTCAGTTGATGTTTAAGATAGAAAACGAGGTCGATTTGAGGTGTTCTTGGGCTCGTTAGAAAGGTGGAAATACAAGCTTTCCAGGGGTTATCAACACGATGGTCAAATGGGGCCTTATATGGGGTCTATTGTTATGTAAAGTAAGGCCAATTGGAGAGGGTAGAACTGAACTGAATGATGTTGAGCGAAATTGAATTGAATTGAGCTGAGCTCAACTAAAATTGGCTAAAAATAAGTCTGAAAAACCAGAGCCTAATTCATTAGAAGGTTGTACGCTTGTAGTTGGACCATCCTAGATCTCTGATGTCTAGCAGACAACCAAAGTGGCAACACTACATACATACCACATGACGTTGTAGAATAATGAATACTAGGTTGTACTGCAAACATTGTATACATCCAACTTTTTGAGCTATCTTTACTTGACTCTAATCAATGTCTCATGTATCTGGTCTATTTGTCTAATTAAAGTATCTCCTCAACAAAGTTAAGACCACACTCCCATATTATATGCATTTCTTGCCAAATTACTCTACATCTATTAATTGTAAAATCAATTAAAGCAGTGTAGTATACCCACTACACTCAAAAAAGGTAAAACAATCATGTAATGGGTTGTTTTAGTCGTCTAAATAATGAGTTTTATCGACTTCGTGGTCCTAATAAATTACTATAACATTTAGATGAACTGATTGAAATATGATCTCGTAAATCAAAAATTTGATGAATAAGAATACATCTACGACAAAATTCATCTTAATACATCTAAATAGCCTTTTTATTAGTCTGGACCAACTCTACTTAAAATCGAAATAAGTTACACATTTAAAATCAGAATACAAAGAAGCTTACTTTACATTTAATTTGTTAATTTAAATTAAAAATTCCTGGATTTGAGTCTTGAATCTTCTCTCGGTTCTGTTAAAAAAAAAAAAAAACATGTTGAAAATGTGGAAACAGCGTAACACAAGAATGAAAGAAGTGTCCCATACTCGTTCTATTAATGGTTAGCCAATATTATTTTGAGCTAATTATAATTCAAAACGACTCAATATAACTCTTCAATCATAACCCATCTAAAAACTATTCGAATGTCTGGATTCTCGAATCTCAAATAACCAATTTACTCAGATCCAAACTAAACCGGATTTTTTACCTGAATAAAAAATACTATAAAGACCAAACAAACTCACAAGTTCAAACACATGCACTACCCAAAACAAACAACTGACTTAAAAAACTTGTTCATTTTGAGTGCTTACTTCCTTCATTGGTAAAATCTATTATGGCAACTAATGTAATTAGAAGCATGATGAGAAGATCAAGAACATCAACTGAATTCATCACAAAAACAGTGAGATACTTCTCCAGCAGTGCTAGTGCTAGTGCTACTGCCAGTGCTGCACCATTTCTCAGGAGCTTTTCTGATTTTCCATCTGCTTTTCCAGGGACTAATATCAAACCTCATGTTTCCCATGTTTGTTTCCTTTCCTTTCTTCACTTGTTTTTCATGTTGTCATTTGGTTAGAAATACCCATATATATTAATGTTAAACTAATTGTCAAAGAACCGTTTTACAATATACACAAGTATTGCTTCTGTAGTATTTGTATAAAAGTGTCTTATAAATGTCTTAGTGTTGTTTGGTTGACAATAAAATCTCTTATAAGAGTAGGAAATTCCCAGAAACACAGTTAATATTGTTTTTATTTTGTTGGTAAAAACATAATCCCTCCGTCCCCATTCATTTGTTTATACAAATAGGATCCTACATCCTGTTATACAGTAGCATTATACAACAGGCCCATATATTATATATATCTATCTAAGCCCAGTAAAAATAACACTAAATTCTACGCATCTCCTTTTTCCCTAATTCTGATTTCTCTTCAGTCGACAAACCCTATTATTTTCCTTCTCTAAATTTCTCTTAAACGACAGTCGACAAATCTCTCTTCTCCATAATTTTGATTCTAAAATGGTGAAAGGAAAGCAATTTACATCATCATCAAGGAGGGAAAACGTATTTAACAATATTTCGTGAACGAGAAGCAATTTATATCATCATCAGGAAGGAAAAATGCATCTAACAATACTTTGAGGTAAATTTCTACACCAATCATTCGAACTATTATTAAAAGAATATGAACTAAAAATACGAGCACCTAAGAATACGAGCTATTAAGATAAGAATACGAGCTAATGTAAAAAGAATACGGGCTTAAAAGGATCACGAACTTAAAAAAACGAGCACATAAGAATACGAGCTACTAAGATAATAATACGAGCTAAAGTAAAAAGAACACGAGCTTAAAAATACGAGCACATAAGAATACGAACTACTAAGATAAGAATACGAGCTAATGTAAAAAGAATACGAGCTTAAAATGATCATGAGCTTTAAAATACGAGCACATAAGAATATGAGATATTCAGATAAGAATACGAGCTAATGTAAAAATAATACGAGCTTCAACTATTTTCATGCATTAGAAATTTTGGATAAAAAAATTCCTTCAAGATGATGCTGAGTTCTGCATAGTCAATTAATTATAATAATTTAAGGGAGATGATGATTCATTAACTGGATGATGGAGGAAGATGAAGAGAAGTTAGAAAAATATGGAAACAGTCTGAGAGAGAGTGAGGATTATATTGAAAATTGAATTACGTTACTCTTTTTTTTTGCAAATATATTTGAAAAAAAGACTAAAATTACCTTGGATGTATAATGCTCATTGTACATCCAGTTGTATAGTCTTGGAACTGATTTGTTTACCTATGGTTTTGGCATAAAGACTGTAGAAATAGGAGTGGACCATTTGTAGGTATTATTATTGATTGACAAGTGAACCATAGGTTATGCCGATGATTATATTATTCTTCAAAAATATTTTCAATATTGAAAGTTAAATAAATGAATGACACACCCATATTAATGGAATATGTAAACAAACGAGCGGTACTGAGGGAGTAAGATGTAGTAATCAGTTATTGCTTCTCTGGTGGCACACACTCATTTACTATCCGAAACCAGAGACCCTGAATAATGTCATTGCCATTGGAATAGTGAACTGATATCACACAATCTCAATCAACAGCTTATAGGAAAGTCTCCCTTGGTTTTCTTAAACAAGATCAGTGAAGGATGTGGAGCATACATCGCCGTCAAACAGGAGATGATGCAGCCTACTGCTAGTATCAAAGACAGGCATGTTTCTCATCTCGGGTTTATAAATTGAATTTCTTCATTCACTTGTGCACTTGTGCTGTGCTTATGCTTAGTAACTGTGTAGTCTGTGTAATGCACAAGTTGGACTCGGGTGCATGTACTAGTGTCGGACACTACTATTTTTGATGGTACTGTCGTGTTTTTGGGGTACGATGTTAGACACTACTAGTGTTAAAAATATCTTAAATGACTCGGTTCTTTTGGACTGAAATTGACTGAATTGAACTGAACTGATCTGAACTCAAATGAACTGTACTGAACTATGTTTCTTTCAAACTTTGAAAGCAAATGTTTTGCATAAATGTTGTAGCATCAGAAAAGAACTGACAATTATAACTGCTTCAGACCAGCTCTAGCAATGATAGAAGATGCCGAGAAAAGAGGACTTATTACACCAGGGAAGGTCAGAATTCATATAAGGGAAAATTTTTATTAATATGTTGTTTTTTTAATAATCCTATAAATTTTAGTTTGATCTAACCCAAGAGATTTTCTCGGAATTCAGACAGTTCTGATAGAGCCAACATCAGGGAACATGGGGATAAGCATGGCCTTCATTGCTGCAATGAAAGGATACAAGATGGTATTGACAATGCCGTCATACACTAGCTTAGAGAGAAGGGTGACCATGTTAGCATTTGGTGCTGAATTAATTCTCACTGACCCGGAGAAAGGAATGGGAGGTACAGTCAAGAAGGCTTACCAGCTTTTGGATTCTACTCCTGATGCTTTCATGCTTCAGCAATTTGCTAATCCTGCTAATACTCAGGTCAGTCTCTTCTTGAAACCCGATTTTGAGGTTTGATATACAAGTAGTAATGTGCGTTTGTAATAGAGGAATATGATACAATATGACTTACTAAACTGCTTATGCTTCTTATATTATGACGTAGTCAGACAACGCACAATGTTTCTTTGTTTCTGAAATTTAACAAGTAAATAGGAAATCTGACATATATTATAATGGGGGAGAAAACAGGTGCATTTTGAGACGACAGGACCGGAAATATGGGATGACACTCAAGGGAAAGTAGACATCTTTGTGATGGGGATCGGTAGTGGAGGAACTGTTTCTGGTGTAGGACAGTATCTCAAATCTCAAAACCCCAATGTCAAGGTGCATTTTCTTATAGCTATACATTTTTATTTCAGTTTTGGCGTTTATTGCTGTACTTAAATATTTACTGGTGGTGTAGATTTATGGAGTTGAACCAGCTGAAAGCAATGTACTCAATGGAGGTAAACCAGGTATGTAGACTATTTACTTTCACCTTCTTATTTTCGAAATAACATTACCTAAATGC
Source organism: Silene latifolia (assembly GCF_048544455.1). Classification (NCBI taxonomy): domain Eukaryota; kingdom Viridiplantae; phylum Streptophyta; class Magnoliopsida; order Caryophyllales; family Caryophyllaceae; genus Silene; species Silene latifolia. Next base: position 216,668 of record NW_027413154.1, on the reverse strand, counting down.
CTCAAACAGTCAAACGCTCTCGGTTATGTAGAGGTAAAGGGGTCATATGTACCTGAATAAGCTGTTCAACAGTAGTTCTAGGTGACCGACCCATAATAGTACATTCATTGCCAGTTACAAAAGAATACTTGCTTACCTTGGTTCCGATGTAAATAGGGCCTCATCTTATAACTGGCAATGGCGTTGGATTCAAACCGGATATTTTAGATATGGATGTTATGGATGCAGTTCTTGAGGTAAATTTCTATCCTCTTCCAATAATATAGTAGAATCAAGGTATAAATATGTTTTACCCGGCAATATTCAAACTCTGCAAAAACTGTAACAGGTTAAGAGTGATGATGCAGTAAAAATGGCGAGGCAGCTGGCACTAAAGGAAGGACTTATGGTAACACTAAATTTTATTACACATATTTAATTTACATCACTAGTTGGTCGAATATCGCTAGCCTTAGCTGCATTGTATTAATTCACAAAAGTGTACTTTGCGGAGGTAGTGTGACCTCCTGCGTTCAGTGCCACGCTTTATTCCAGATTATTTCTGTGTCCATCTAGTACCGGTCTTATCAACTGTCATGATTATGCCATAATGAAACAACTTTTCTTACGCGTATAAATCAGGGACCCAATTTTTGAGGGATCCCGGCTCTGTCCATGAGAGCCTAATCAACACCTTATTAGACGGCCCTGCAACCAACTATCAGTCAATTATTGGCCTTATCGTTAAATGTCATCTATTTTTGGCAGTCCCTTACAGATAAAATCCTATAATCCGACTTTGAGAATTCATTGCAGATTCGTAACGTGAAATGTTCTAAATTTAGCTGATGTTTCTGGAAAACTGATGTTAGTTTTGACACTTGAATTATAAAGGTTGGGATATCGTCAGGAGCGAACACAGTAGCAGCACTGGAACTTGCTCAAAGACCAGAAAACAAGGGGAAACTCATTGTGGTAAGACTTAGATTACAAAATCCTGATTTAATGACCGATTTTTTTACTGGCTGTAATGGTTATGGTTTACAACTTTACATGTATGCTTTGATTGATCTTAATAGACTATCCACCCTAGTTTCGGAGAGCGGTACTTGTCGTCTGCCTTGTTCCAAGAGTTGCGGGAAGAGGCCGAGAAAATGCAACCAGTCTCAGTTGAATGATCATAGCATTTGCAGTACTTCTGTGGCAATAATAAGTTGGACCATCCAAATAAATTGCTATTAGAATCGACTCGTGTCAGACATTTTTATTGTATCCTTTTCTAGTGGTTTCTACTTTGTTGTTTGTACTCACAACTCAAATTCACAAAAGCCATGAATTTGAGTATCTATGAATGAAAATCTTCGATCTAAGCCGTCAGCATTAGTGAAGTTTTAATGTTTCTATATGAATGTAATACTAGTACAGAAAAAAGTTAACCTGACACTTAATGCTCTGATTCTCTGAAATGCCTTCAATCCAGTTGAAAACCAAAGTTTTTTAACTAAAATCTCATAAGTCGTGCGACTGTGCAGGTAATGCTATTACAGTAACTAGTAAAAATGATAATGATCTGATTCTCTGAAAGACCCTGAACCAATTCGAAAAATCTAGGACTTGCTTGATACAAAGAAATAAATTATCGAAGTTTTACCTTAGTTGAGCATCAAAGTCAAATGAAGACAATATAAGAGGATATATATGCGGAGTATTACTCTAAGGCGAACTTCTCAAGATCATACAATACATACCAAGACCAAGACCAAGACACATGATCTGGGAGTTCTTCGAAAATTTCACGCAAAGCTCCAATCGGCTGCAAACGATGTAGCCGGAATCTGCCTATGACGTAAGGGCAAGGTAGGTAACTTTTGGAAACCATATTTCAACACTATTCTATTTATACTTTCCTTAATTATTCTACCACAATTCGGAAACCGATAAATTTTGTTTATCACTCTCATAAAATTAATAGAGAACTAAAGATTATGAACTAAATAGTTTAATTAAAAACATTTAAAAAAAAAAGTCCGTATACATGCGTGTATGACAAATTTGTGTGTACTTCAACAATCAATATAAAACATTGCAGGTGATACAAAGAAATGAACATTCAAAGTTTTATATTGTTGAATGTTGATCATCAATGTCAAATAGGGATCATATACGACGATATATGTTATTCAACCGCAAATTTCTCAAGATCAGACCATATATACCAATACCACTTTGACCACCAAGAATAATCTTGCTCTGGAGGTTCCACAAAACTCTGAATCGGCCTCACACGATGTAGCAGAATGCTGCCTCCTGCAACACAAGTCGATGGACTGCCGTGATTGAAGATTTTCGGAAAATCATGTGAAGTAAAACTCCTCCGGTTCCAAGCAGCATTCAGATTTTTATGATTAAAGAATGTCAACTGTTGTATCTCATCATTTTCCTCCTTCCAAATGAACAGAGTCGGGCACCCTTTCAAGGATGTCAAATAGTATCTAAATGTCCCAGCATCTTCGACAACCAGCTCGTAATCTCTGAACGTGTCGCTATTTAGATCAAAAGCAACAACGGTTAACATAATAGCATAACGATCAATTTCAGTTTCATTGACCCAATAAATCACTCCATCAAGACAAAAGCTATTGTTGCTACTCCAATAAGGCGAGTCCACAGTCACTGAACAAGGTAAACATTCATACTCAATCGGTTTCCAATTATCCGATCCAAGAGTCAGTATCGCGGCCTTGGTACCATACCCTTTGCTTCGATTGTTAATGCTCAGAACCTTGAATACCTTATTCACAGGATCAAACCCTAATGCATACCAAAATCTGATGTATTGATCCACAGACTCCATACTTATTGCAGGCAGATGGATATAATCCTCGGTTCTTACGTTTAAAAGACCGACACTAGTTGAAGACTCGTCATATAGACAAATTAGGTCATTGCATAGATTGGACATGTAAGCATTGCAGGCCATGAGATGATCAGTGAAATATTTCTGATACCCTAAGAATACTTCCTCGGTACTCGCCTTTATCCCGGAGCCTGTAAAATTATCCCACACAATAGTTACACTCATTGTTGTCGCCTTTGGTACAGTCATAGTCGCGGTGTTGTTGGTGTTGTTACTAGCTAACTCGAACGAGATAACCTCGTTACATCTCCAAACTGCTGAGTGTGACGGTGCCAGTGCCACAAAGGCAAGTTTTGAATGCTCGTCGTATGAACGAGAGTGGTTCAGCAGGAATGCTTGTATGGTTGATGTAGTATTCCAATGTTTCGAAACCCATTTGCATCTAAACAAGATATCAGTCTTAATTTCTTCAGGAATGTCTTCAATTGATGCAACACTCATATTGGACGTTAAAACTCGAAAGATCACTCGACTAATTAAGACGTTGTTAGTTCAATCAAGACCACAACATTAGAATTTAGACAATCATAAAGGGTATTTATTTGTACTAACAAAAGTCGATTTAGGAAACCATGCTACAACCGTGTTGTCCTACTAATTTCTGAAAACTTTCCTAAATTTTCCAAATCCTAATACTTTCCTAAAACAAACAGATAAAACTACCTGGCCTCTTTGCCTCTTCAGTACACTAGTTAAATAAACCCGACGAAACTAATCCAATGTCCCGGCTTAATTTCCTTTTGAATCATCTGATCTAAGAATATCTAACATGATCCAGAACAGGCGAAATTGACTCATAACGACATGAATGACTCGCCTCTAATTAAAATAACCGTACTAATTCGTATTCAAAGTGACCTTAAAACCACCAACAAATGATCTTATCCAAACTAAAAGAAATCATGTCAGGCATTCACGCATACTGCCACTTCGCCTTCTTATCGACTGTCTAATACGGAGTAGAATTAATGAGTAAATTGACTTATAATTTGCTTGTTACCTCTGTTTGTTAGTATGATATTCTGCGTTTTTGTTAGTACGACTCACAAATGCCATTGTGGCACGCAATAATGTGGTTTCCGGTATCAGTCAAAATTGATTACTCTTGGCCGTTTTCATTAGCTCTATGAACAAAGTGTAAGATAAATTATAAGGATCATCAGATAAGATATACATACCTTTAACAAGAATAATGATCGTCGTCTGAACGTATAATAATAATAATAAGTAATAATAATAAGTAATAACATGATTAGTATACTAGGTCTTCTCTTCCCTCTTTTAGGTTTATTCTAGACAGGAGGAGAGACCAATCATAATAATAAATCGTATTTGGGCCCATTAGGTCGTGTCCACGTATAATAAATGTTTCTACACTTATCAAGATCCATCACACTATGTATTTAACCGCATCGATGAGATGCACTCTAGCCCAATGGATCATATAACTTTAGAGGGCTTTACCGGTCACATTCAACCCGTTTTCATAAATAAGAAAACCGACTAATGAAAGTCCAAATCCAACACAAAGAACATTTTGTTTCTAAGAATAATAAAAAAAAAGGTATTTTTTTTCTAAAATGAGGCAAAAAATCAAAGAAGTTAACAAAATGGTGTAAGTTTCAAACTTATTACTCAAAATGGGTCCACGTTATCACTGAAGCTAGGTTCGGATTCAAGCCGCTCTCCCCCTAAGCGACCTTATCCTAGGTTACATGTAAATAGAGCTAATATTAAGGGAGTGCGTTTTTGAACCAAGTCGCTTGGTGGGTGAGCGTGGACAAAATCGCTTAGCAGGACATCGGCTATTTCAGTTTTGCAAAAAAAAAAAAAAAAAAAAAGTCAAATATGTAGAAGAGGGGAAGTCGAACTGGTGCTGAACACTATTTAGCCTTGTACATTAACCACCAGGCTAAGCTAATTTCTGTGTACATAATTAGCGTTTTAATAGTACTAATTAGTATAATAGCTGTGCAACTTATTAAACGCATTTAATCGCATTTAATGCTCAATGTATGACAGATTTTAGCATTAGAATTTAATTGTGTCCTTAGTTTAGAAGTGTTAATATGGCCGGGTGGTTATTGTATGATGATAATAGGGCCGAGATTGTGGGTTCGATACTTTCATATGTGTCTCATTTTGTTAATTTCTTTGTATTGGAAGCCTATTTTGGAAAAAAAATCAATGAAAAGCATATGTCTTTGTTGTCAGATGACTCAGATCATGTCACTCTCGACGAAATTTTCATTTTTAACCATTTCGTGCAATTCTAGACACAATTTTCATGGGTCATTGGACATAGTCTCATAGTGTTGTGAGCGCATGGGTAAGGTTATTGCGTGCATTTGGCCCCATTCACTCGTGCCTCGTCTTATAATGGAAACGGAGATCTACATACATTTTCTTGCTTATTACTCGTAGAAGGAAAAGATGACTCTCGTGTGGCCGTTGATCCCTCTTGTGCAGAAAAGTCGGAATCCACTTGGAATTAATATGAGACATTATGCCAAACAGACCATAAGAGTTGGATCATTCGTGAATCGAGTTCAGATACTAGATAATATATATAATTTGTACCAGGTATTATGAAAGCAAAATAAATAATCAATGTTTTTACCTTGGCGACCATCAAATTCAAAAACGGATAATATAAGTGTATATTATTAATATTATTACTCCATCGCGAAATTTTCAAGATCGTACAATTTATACCAAGACTTTATATCATCCTGGTCTTCGGATTCCACACCACCTTGAATCAACGCCGCATCGTGTAGGAGGATAATGCTGCCACCTGCAATGCATACATCCCTAGAAGTTCTACCAATGCTGTTATAGAACCTCAAAGGAAAATTCTGTGAAATGAAACTCTTTCGATTCCAACCCACCTTCGGATTTTTATGGTTAAACAATGTCAACGGTTGTATCTCATCACTTTTTGTGTTCCAAGTGAAGAGAGTTGGGCTTCCTTTCAGAGATGTCAAATAGTAGCATCCATAGTTTGCTGCCTGCGACATCTTCGTTGGTTGTCATAACAAGCTCGTGATCTCTGAACGTCTCGCGATTCAAATCAAAAGCAATAACAGTTAGCCGCAGAGCATCCTGAAGGTAATGTTTATGGACCCAAGAAATCACTCCATCAAGACAGAAACTATTGGCGCGAGGTGAATAAGACAAGCCCTTGGTTAGTGAAGATGGCAAACAGTCATCCTCAATGTTAAACAAACCAAATCATAATCTTTTGATTATGATAGTCTTGCCGTGAATATTGCCTTTAGTCAACATTAGTTGTGATTCCCTCATCTTCTCCATGTATATAGGATCACATGTATATTTTGTTACTTGTTTTGTTTACTTGTTCACACCTTTGTAAAGCTTATAAATAGCTTGTAATCATCATAGTAACAATGCATCAATCGATCTTCCAAAACCTTCTCTAAAACTTACATGGTATCCAGATCCTTACCGATCCTAATCGTCTTCGTTGTACTTCACGCAATCACCATGTCAACCAACCACAACAACACCTTCATTCCCAACTCGGATGAACCAAACAAACCCCTCATTTCCAACTCCTTCCCAAATTGCATCAAGCTAACACCATCGACTTACCGCTCTTGGCAGTCCACGGCAATTGAGAGAACCAGACGGATGGTTGCAGGTTTAATTACGGGACTAAAGGTTTCCGAATAGTCAATGCCAGGGCGTTGGTGAAATCCTTTGGCGACTAATCGAGCTTTGTATTGTTTCAAGGAGCCATCTGGGTTGTACTTCACGCGATATACCCATTTACAACCAACAATATTTTGGGCTGCGGTACGGGGAACAAGGGTCCAAGTTTGATTGCGAAGGAGAGCTTGGTGTTCATCGAGCATGGCATTGTGCCATCGCGGATCGATGAGCGCCTGCTTGGTGGTGGTGGGAGTGAGATGAGGAGTGGGAACGGTGGCTGTTTTAGCATAACGAGGATTCGGCTTGACGATGTTGTTGGAGAGGCGAGTTGTGACACGAGAGGGAGGTGGAGGTGGTGGTGAAGGTGGAGGTGGAGAAGGAGAGGGAGTGAGGTTCGGGGTACGAGTGGGGGTGGAGAGAGGGGGTGAGGGTGGTGTGTCACTGGATGCGGGGGAGGTGGTGGGTTGAGTGGGTGGTGAGGATGTGTGCGGCTGGGTTGGTGTGGGAGTGTTCGGGTCAGAGGGGTTCGAGGGTGTAAAGGACGTTGGTGGAGGGTCGGGAGTGACGGTAGGTGTGGTGGGAATGGGTAGTGGTGGGTCGAGGAGGGGAATGGTAAGCTCACACCATTGGTCAGGAGAAGTGATAGATGACGGAGGAGAGGTGATGAGAGTGGAATATGGGTATTCATGCTCGACGAATCGAACGTGGCGAGAAGTATATAGTTTCCGGGTAATTGGGTCATAGTATAGATAGGCACTTTGGGTGTTTGAATAGCGGACAAATACGCATTGTGTGGACTTGGGTTCGAGTTTATGATTGGTGTATGGACGGAGCCATGGATAGGAAAGGCAACCAAAGGGTTTTAATTTGTTGTAATTAGGATCACAGTTAAAGAGTAATTGATATGGGGTCTTATTTTGTAATGTGGTTGTGGGTAGTCGATTTATGAGATAGGTGGCGGTGGCAAATGCGTAGGGCCAAAATTGGGTCGGCATTGTTACTATGATAATTACAAGCTATTTATAAGCTTTACAAAGGTGTGAACAAGTAAACAAAACAAGTAACAAAATATACATGTGATCCTATATACATGGAGAAGATGAGGGAATCACAACTAATGTTGACTAAAGGCAATATTCACGGCAATACTATCATAATCAAAAGATTATGATTTGGTTTGTTTAACACTCTCGCGCAAGATGGACGGTCGGGGACGAAGTCCAATCTTGGATGCAAGCTCAAGAAACCGGGACTTGTGTAGTGGCTTCGTCAAAGTATCGGCGAGTTGATCAAAACCATTTATGTGCTGAACTCGAACTAAGCCTTGGCGCACCTCTTCTTTGACAAAATGAAAGGAGAGGGCAACGTGCTTCATCCGTGAATGGAAGACGGGATTGGCCGAGTAGTGAGTCGCGGAGAGATTGTCACAATAAATTGCAGGCGACATAGAGGAAGTGAAGCCGAGTTTCTGTAAGACCGAGATAAGCCATAGTACCTCATATGTACATAAATGGTTCTGATCAACTCGCCGATATTTTGACGAAGCCACTACACAAGTCCCGGTTTCTTGAGCTAGCATCCAAGATTGGACTTCGTCCCCGACCGTCCATCTTGCGCGGGAGTGTTAAACAAACCAAATCATAATCTTTTGATTATGATAGTCTTGCCGTGAATATTGCCTTTAGTCAACATTAGTTATGATTCCCTCATCTTCTCCATGTATATAGGATCACATGTATATTTTGTTACTTGTTTTGTTTACTTGTTCACACCTTTGTAAAGCTTATAAATAGCTTGTAATTATCATAGTAACAATGCATTAATCTTCCATAACCTTCTCTAAACCTTCAAGCTAGCACTTTGCCCTCTCCTTTCATTTTGTCAAAGAACAGGTGCGCCAAGGCTTAGTTCGAGTTCAGCACATAAATGGTTCTGATCAACTCGCCGATACTTTGACGAAGCCACTACACAAGTCCCGGTTTCTTGAGCTAGCATCCAAGATTGGACTTCGTCCCCGACCGTCCATCTTCCGCGGGAGTGTTGCCGTGATTATGATAGTCTTGCTGTGAATATTGCCTTTAGTCAACATTAGTTGTGATTCCCTCATCTTCTCCATGTATATAGGATCACATGTATATTTTGTTACTTGTTTTGTTTACTTGTTCACACCTTTGTAAAGCTTATAAATAGCTTGTAATTATCATAGTAACAATGCATTAATCTTCCAAAACCTTCTCTAAACCTTCAAGCTAGCACCTTGCCCTCTCCTTTCATTTTGTCAAAGAACAGGTGCGCCAAGGCTTAGTTCGAGTTCAGCACATAAATGGTTCTGATCAACTCGCCGATACTTTGACGAAGCCACTACACAAGTCCCGGTTTCTTGAGCTAGCATCCAAGATTGGACTTCGTCCCCGACCGTCCTTCTTACGCGGGAGTGTTGCCGTGATTATGATAGTCTTGCCGTGAATATTGCCTTTAGTCAACATTAGTTGTGATTCCCTCATCTTCTCCATGTATATAGGATCACATGTATATTTTGTTACTTGTTTTGTTTACTTGTTCACACCTTTGTAAAGCTTATAAATAGCTTGAAATTATCATAGTAACAATGCATTAATCTTCCAAAACCTTCTCTAAAACTTACACTCAATTGGGTTCCAATATTTCGATCCAACGGTCAATATTGCTGGCTTGGTATCAAATCCCGTGCTTAATTCCTTATAAATACACATCGGAACCTTGAATACCTTGCGTACAGGATCAAACCCTAATGCATACCAAAGTGGGGCAGCAAGCCCACACTTTAAAGGAGGAAGAAGGATAAAATCAAGGGTTTTTACGTTTAGAAGACCGACTCGTTTTGAATAATTATCATTAATGACACAAATGAGGTCATTAATTCTATATATTGAACGTACAAAGATATTTAGTTTTTTTTTTTTTGAGATAAAGATATTTAGTTAAATATACATCCCGCGCTCTTATTATCTCCATAGTACTTCCTCTTCCCCCGGTTGTCGTAGAAAAACCATTTTTATTATCTTATATACTACTCCCTCCTATTCTACATTAACTTCCCTCTTTCCTTTTTCATCTATTCACAATACCTTTCCTATTTCCTTATTTAGTAAAGTTTTATACTTATTTTAATCACATTACCCCACAACAATACCCACCTCACCCCACAACAATACTTATTTTAATCAACTTACCCCCACAACAATACTTATTTTAATCACCCCACTGACAATAATACCCCACAATACCTTCCCTCTCTCCAATTACCAAACTCCACTACAATACTTTACCTTATTTTAATCCCTTTCCTTAATTCTAGTGCCCCCATGAATAGGGACGTTTATCTAGAATATGAGGGAGTATTAACATAGGCTGATAGGCATGACCCATCAGCCCTCCCAAAAGAGGCTTCCTGAAAATTACGTCCCCAAATTAACTCGAATGCCAATCCGGAAATCATCTGATCTAAGATAACATAATTTGTTCCGATGTTAACAAATAATTAGTAAAATAAAAACCGTAGTAGTATGAGACATAATCATCAGAATGACTTGATTTGAAAATAGCCAATCTAACCCATAAGGTCGTAGCCAAGTAACCCGTTTAAACTGTACTCGAGAATAATCCGATCTAAAGTGACCAGATCTATATGCCAAACAGACCATCAGAGTTTGAACATTACCCAGCTATGAAGTATCTTAAAATCTTCCAAGTAATCAGCAGGATGCTACCTCAAGTTCCAAGACTATACAACTGGATGTACAATGAGCATTGTACATCCAAGGTTATTTTAGTCTTTTTCCAAATACTTTTACAAAAAAAATAAAATAACGTAATCCAATTTTGAATTCAATCCTCCTACTTTCTCTGACTGCTTCCATATTTTTCTAACTCCTCTCCATCTTCATCCATCATCCACTTAATGAATCATATTCTCCTTTAAATTATTATAATGGAGCAAATCATATGACGTGACTCGTGAGGAAAAAAAAAAATTATCCAAAATTTTTAATACATGAAAATCCCCAATTCTTATTTCAGACCAAACTATCCGTCTTATTAATAAGACGGATACCATATTCTCTCATAAAAGACCCATTTAGGGTGAGTGGAGAAGCACATGGAGGGTCCCACCTTTGTCCCCTCTACCCATTTCCTCTCACACAACGACCCGTCTTAACCAAGACTTACTCCATGAAAATAGTTGAAGCTCGTATTCTTTTTACATTAGCTCATATTTTTATCTTTATAGCTCATATTCTTATGTGCTCGTATTTTAAAGCTCTTGATCCTTTTAAGCTCGTATTCTTTTTAAATTAGCTCGTATTCTTATATTAATAGCTCATATTCTTATGCGCTAGTATTTTTAAGCCCGAAATCCTTTAAACTCGTATTTTTTTTACATTAGCTCGTATTATTATCTTAATAGCTCGTATTCTCATGTGCTTGTATTTTTAAGTTCGTGATTCTTTTAAGCTCGTAATCTTTGTACATTAACTCATATTCTTATCTTAATAGCTCGTATTCTTATGTACTCGAATTTTTGAACTTGTATTCTTCTAATAATAGTTCGTATGATTGATGTAGAAATTTACCTCAAAGTATTATTAGATCCATTTTTCCTTCTTGATGATGTAAATTGCTTCCCGTTCACCAAAATATTATTAGATGCGTTTTTCCTCCTTGATTATGATGTCAATTGATTTCTTTTCACCATATTAGAATCAGAATTACGGATCGTTTAAGAGAAATTTAGAGAAGACAAAGAGGGGGTAGGGTTTGTCGACTGGAGAGAAATCAGAATTTGAGAAAAATGGAGATGGGTAGAATTTTTTTTTGGGCTTAAATAGTTTAATATATAATATATGGGCCTGATGTACCCTGCTTCCTGTACAACAGGATGTATGATCTTATTTGTGTGCTACCTCTTAAAACACAAGTCCTACGACAGCGGTTAAACAAGTTTTTGGGAAAATCGGTTGCAAACAGCCAATCATATATGAGAAAATTCGAAACATTAAAAGAAAAACTGCTAAATTTTCACCTAAATATAAGTCTGATGCAATATTTAAAGAATTCCAACTTCTTCTTATTACTGTAACAGTTGACACGTGCATAATATATAGTCTTTTTTAGCCTATTTCAGCACGTATTTCTATGCATTTTTATACTGTTTTTATGGTATTTTGCCCCGAATTGGCTACTTTGGTTCGTTTTGTCCATTTTGTAGAAATGAACGCGAAAGTAGTGGAATCGTACTCTTTTTCGTCCTTTTTGCATGCATTTAGAGGAGACGGGTTTTTCCTGAGTGAGATATTGCGTTTGGAAGCGTCATGGCACGGATTAGGAGGCATTCGGGCGCGGACTTGAGCTTATTTGAAGACAAAGAACTCGATCGAGCAGTTTTACCACTCGATCGAGTGGTTTTTACATCCCAGGATGATCGATCGAGTAGTTATCTACTCGATCCTTAAGTTGCTGAAAGAGGAGTTACTCGATCGAGTAACTATCTACTCGATCGAGTAGATGCTGCTGAGGATTTGCTCGATCGAGTGGTTTTATTCCACTCGATCGAGTGGTTTCGCTGTTATGGGCTTTAATTAGCCCGTGTTATTGTTTATTTCGCAAACCTTAATTACTTTTCCTATTTAAACCTACGTTAACTAGGTTATTAGGCATCTTTTATCTATCCTTTCATTTATCTAAGTTTCCTACTGTAAACTTTGTTACGTTGCTTTCCCTTCATTGTAACCTTGCTCTCGGATTTATTTCACTCGGATTTTGTGTTCTTTACGCCGGATTCGCTTGATCGTAATTCCTTTCTCTACTCTTAATAATAATTAATCATTTGTTTGCTTCAATTGCTTGTTTACTTCATTATTTCTTCTGCCCTAATTTTACTTTTATGCAATTTACTTGTTATTTCATAATGTTTACTGCTGGAAATTTATCTGCTGTTAGTTTAATTAGCGACATGAGTAGCTAAACCCTTTTCATGTTGGGATTAGGGGATCTGCGGTAGGAATGTGACGATGTAGTAAATGAATCAGATGAATTAATTATGAGACTCTGTCACCATAGCAATTTAATTGTATTTATCAACTTAGTTGAGTGCACGCTTCTGAGTCATTCTTTAATCTGGCTAAAATTAATCCTGGATCGAAAGATTGGACTAAATAGGCCTGCTATGAACAGTAGACTACCCTGACGAGAATGAAAGTTAAGTTAGCGGTATTTTAGGGTAGAAAGTGGACCGAAAGGACCTTTCCGTATCCGTCTCGCATATAATTCGTCTGAGTCATTTACAGCTGAGTCACTGGACTACCGTAGTGAACCGAAATCCCGACATGTCCCTCTCTATCTGATAATTTAAAACTCATTTCATGCCTTTACTGCTCTTGCTCTTTATTTCTCTTCCCTTTATCCTTCGTAGTTTAGAAAACAATTCAAACAACCCCCCCCCCCCCATTTGTGACCAAATAGACGGACTTCTACAGATATCTTGCCTCCCTGTGGAGATCGACCTGACTTCCCTAGCTATATAGTTAGTTTTGTTAGTTTATTTTTGACAGGTACACGACAGACGTGTCAACAGTGTTTTTACCGACATCATAGTCAAATGGAGTATATATTAGTCTATCGCAAAATTCTCAAGATCATACCATTTAAACCAAAACAACGGTGATTTATCCTGCTCTTGGGGTTCCACCGGACTTTTAGTCGGCCACACATGTTGTAGCAGGATGGTACCTCCTGCAACACATGTCCGACCGTAAGGGAACTTTTTGGAGAAATCATGTGGAGTAAAACTCCTCCTATTCCAAGCCGCCTTTGGATTTTTATGGTTAAACAATGTAAACTGTTGTATCTCATAACTTACCATCTTCCAAATGAACAGAGTTGGATTGCCTTTCAAGGATGTCAAATAGTATTTGATTGTCTTAGCCTCTTTGATGGGTCTCGTATAAAGCTTGTAATTTGTGAACACCTCGCGATTCAGATCAAAAGCAACCACGGTTAGCACTCTACTACCATGAATTTTATTGTCGTTGAGCCAATAAATCACTCCATCGAGACAAAACCTATTATGGCTTATCCAATAAGGTCGGTTCATAGTCACTGCAGAACCTAGAAATCATATATTATATTAAAGCAACAACCGGTTGCCTCTTTGATTGCCACATGTCATTAGCTTATAAATTTGCCACGTGTAACTTGCTTATTAAAATGACACATCAGTTACGGTATATTTTAATATATTCAATAAATTCAAAACCCAAAAAAAAGATTCCTTAAATGAAATGTGAACGAAAAAAAAAAAAAAAAAATTAAAGTCCCCAATCAATCATATATTCTACCATATCTCCGCAAATATTGCTCAAATTAACTCAAAATTAGAAATAATCCTTCAATCACTTATATGCTTTCCTTTTTCTTGATATATAAAAAATAAAAAAATGCACTAATTTTTATTTCATTGTTAGGTGGAAGATTCCTTAAATCTAAATCTAATTAAACAATCAATATTAAAATATTAAATTTGAAATGGCCTAACTAATGATATAAGATGTACAGTAAATATTAAATTTGAAAATTCGCCTAAAACCATTGTACAGTTCACTTCCTAATATCAATCAGATTCTCTATCATCTCGCCAATTGCCATATATTACGCGTCATAATTTTATGCAATTGACTATAATTATGGTACAAAATATAGTCCAATTATGGAGAAAAAAATGGATACAAATATATTATTTCAAAATCCATAAATGTAGGAGTGATTTTAGCAATATCCAATTATGCAACAAATCATAAAACCCGTTCAAAACCTTATATTACTTTTTTTTTTTTTTTTTTTTTGCTAAAAGGTAAGCTTTTCATTAATAAACCGCAAATTACATCATACAATTTCCAACAAACAATTTCAAGGTGCTAATTAGACATGAGTTGCACCCTCACTAACCATGAGCTATCTCTACTTGAGACAGACTTTGTGTGATAATGAACAAAACGCATTCTAATGGCCTGCTGCACATTCTTTATCACAAGTACAGGCCTCATGACTCTATTAAACAACCTAGCTTCATTTCTTTGTTGCCATATAAAATACCAGGTAGCTATAACCGCAGCAGTACACACTTCTTTCCGGATTCTACTCCATCTTCTCCTTGCAATCCTGACAAAGGTATGAGCAGGAGTTAAATCAGAATATAATTTGAGCCCTACATTGATGATATACTTATCTCATTCTTCGTTTCTTTATTTTGCATCTCTTATGAAAAAGACCATTTTCATACACTATGTTCATATTTTATCTAATATTAAGTACTCCCTTAGTCCCAATCCTCCGTCCCAATCAATTATTATCTTTGATTAATATGCTTCACGAATAATATTGAAGGGTAATAAAAGATTGGAACGAAGGGACTCATGAAGTAATATACAACTAACTTAATGTCTCTTTTTTCTTTCTTTTGAAGATTATCGTTTCTAGAAGAAATTTAGACGAGTGTTTGACATTGACGAATAGACGGTAACCGACTGGAAATTTGATCAATCCGAAAGATAAATGACCCACCTACTATCATCATAAGGTATGTTTGATGAAAATTATATGAAATTTGATCAATACTAACCTAAGTAGTGTTTTGTTTTGAATTAAAGTTTTTTCTTAATATATTTAACTGTAAAGTATTTAGATTGTTCAATTCAAATTTCCTTTTCTTGCGTGCTCATACATTTTTGAAATTGTTCCAATTTTTCTGTATAGGCATATTACAGGAGGAGAAAGAGGAGATCACCTGACGACTACAGTTTCTTAATTCGACTTGAAAAATGTGGATTTTATTTTTAATTTATTTTTATTAGCTGGGGATATGGGGTGGAGGGTAAACTCGAGTTTGTGAATTCACGTTTTCTGCTGGAATGCTTATTCATTCGAGTCATATAAATTTGCATTTTTTTATTGTTGTCTATGGAGCTATGCAGTGTTGAATACTTACTTATGGAGCTGTTTTGGCATTACGGTGATTTTTCGTTAACCCGACAATTCAACATTTAATTTCAAGTTACCGTAGTGTAGCCAGCTAGCCATATTTTATGATGGTTTTTCTATGAAGTTATGAATATGATATAGGGAATAAATAGCTTTAAGTTTTCTCATAAATATCGTTTTGATTGTGTTTGTGTGATTTTGCATTGAAACGACATTAACCGAACATTGCCTTAATTCAATTGAGGTTGCTAATGCTTATTTTATTTATCTTTTCAAGGAAAATAATAAGTCTTGCTTACAACCCTTATAAATTATAACAAAGGAGCGGAAAGTATCATTACCCTTGAAAAACGTGTGGGTTTGTATGGTACACTACCGTTATAAATTATTCTTATTTACAACGGCTACAAACAAAAATTTGTATTCAAAAATGTAACAATTGGTTTCTTGAATTTGGTTTTTCAGATTACTTATATGTGGCTCATTTAAATTAAATTTTTACTTTGAAAAGATGCGGTTCGTTTAAATTGAATTTTTTTTACTTTCCTTGAGTGAAGACCGTTTTTAAGATAAGACTGTACTTTTTAAGGTTTTATTAAACACAATGCAAATCCACTGTTTCATTTTGTGTCCTATCATTTTGTGTCCTATATTAATTATGTTCTATATTTGGTTCAAATTTGATTGAGTCGGTCATTTCAACATTTATCGTATTATCAACACAAAATTTGATATTTTCGGAAAAGAGTTTAAAATCGGTTTTATCAACACAAAATTACCTATTTATAAGGTAGTGTTAGACTTGAATTTTTATTTTATTTTCGATGATAATAAGCAAATTCATAAATTATTTATTTTAGATCTTCGCATTAGGTTGGTTTAGATCATATCCAGGTTCGGAATTTCATAAATGACAATCGTATTATTCGATAAAATTCATTCTTTTGTCAAAAATATGATAAAATATATCAATATTTTTGATTTTTTTTTGTCACAAAAATAGTGAATAGCCGTGTAGATATAACTTAAAGTAGACCAGTTAAACGCGTCGGGCGGAACAAGTCATACGAGTCGGGTTGGGTCAGCGTTAGAGTACGGGTCAAAAGAAAGTTTATGACATCTTTTCTTTTACATTTTTTAGCTGAAAATCATACATTTTAAAATTAAAGCATATTCTAATAATATACTTATATTCATCACGTATCTTGCGTATATTAAGAAATTTATAAAAATAAAAATTATTTTATTAAAATCGTATCTCATAGACTACTATAAAATGTAAATTTTGCTAATAATCACAAATTTTGATTCTTTCTCTAAATTAAAGTGCATCATTTAATGAAAGGAGCGGAAGACAAAATTTCATTACCTTGAAATAATCTTACTTTATTCTGATATTGGGTTTTAGATAAGAAATATAAATAAATATGATTAGCTAAAATATCTCGAGTAATTCCGTGATATATATGTATATCAGATCATGAGCAAAAGGTAATACAAAATTGAAATTTTTCTAACTACTAATTTAACATTGTCACATTGAAAGGTAATGAGTAAATAAGTTGTTAACAAAAAAGAATACTTTATACATTTTAATTTTAATGTTGAATCTCCTATTAATGCAATGGGTTGGTAATGATGGGGTGAAGAGTCGCATACGGTTACGATAAGGGTTAGGGGTTACACATGGCGTGGCCAACGATGATGATTATACAGGAGGTACAGTGTGGTTTGTTCACTTAGTTGTACAATGGGGGACATAAGGGATGATGGAGTTAAGAAGGAGTAAGGTAGTTGGAGGGCGTAGGATATGAATTGTAGAGTGGTTAGTTGTGGGAGGTTGCTGAGATATGGGTTGAGAGGGACGTCGTGATTCGAGACTCCGAAGTGCTGGGTGTGGTCACCACTACACTGGAGGGTCGATCAGTGATAGTGAATGCTGCTTCTAGGCATCCATGTGATGGTGGGTGGGATATGAAATGAGAGAAAAGATGGAGAATTGATAAAAGAACAAATAAGAGGGGTGATAACAAAAATATGCGTACAAAAATGTACAAAATTAATTGTATACTGCGTAAATATTCAGGTTATGTCTACAACAATTTTATATTCCCTTTTTAGATTTCACCTCTCATAAGTTAAAAAGTCGAGAGAAAAAAACAGAGTATTTCAAATAAAATTAAGCAACATAAACATATAAAAAATGTATGGGTGACAGTAAAATTTTCTAAAATTTAATAATTTACTAAATCCAAAAAATATTTAAGTTTCACTTTTAATAATACTCTTCGTTACCATCCGTGCAGTGCATGGGTTCAAAAACTAGTTTATTCTCAATTGGTTTCCAATGGTTCGAACCAAGAGTGAATATCGCGGCCTTGGTACGAGGATACACTTTATTTCCACCATAAATACAAAGAACCTTATATACCTTTTTTATGGGATCAAAACCTAATGCATACCAAAATCTGAAATAACCCACAATATTGTAGTTACTGCAGGAAGATGGATAAAATCCTTCGTCTTTAAATTTAAAAGACCGACAAGCGTTGAATAAAAATCAAAGCGACAAACGAGGTCATTGCATATGTTTGACATGTCATTATATTTGCCTTTGCTTAAGAGAGCATCTGTGAAAGGTTCGCGATGCCCTAGTATTACCTCCTCTGTACTTAGCTCTGCCATCCACCTAGTAATATACCTTCTTACACTCATTTTTGTTGTCTTTGGTACCTTCATAGTCGGACTGTTGGGGGTGATGTTCTCGGAGAGCTTGAATGAGAAAATCGAGTCAAATCCCTTAATCGACCTGTATGGCACAAAAGCAAGTTTTGGATGTTGGTCGTACGAAAGAGAGTGTCTAAGCATGAAAGCCTGAATGATTAATGTAGTATTCCAGTGTTTGCAAACACAATTGCATCTTGACAGTGTTTTCGGTGGCAGACGCGACAAAATATCAATCTGAAGTTCTTCGGGAATATATGTAGTTGATGCATTGCTCGTATGGCACTTCTGCCTTTTAACTCCGCCTTTAACCTTTACTTTTTCCTCGACATTCATCTCGACTAAAGACGCGGTTGTAATTTCAAAATCAAGACCTTAACCTAGCAAATTTTGAATAAGTGGGCAATTCCTAAGAATCGAGAGAGTAGTATAATTAAAGGCTATGGCTCCGGAAACGCAACACAGTTACACAGCTAGTGACTAGGGTTTAGGAGACAATGCGTCCTCTAATTGTTTCCTAATTCAATTCTGAATTAAAACTAAAACCTAATCAATCTGATCCGACCCATATTTTTGAACCCGTATCCAAAGCCTGATTGAAAAAATCCTATGAGACGGTCCTATAGCATAGGACCGAGCTCGATATAGGAGTAGCCCAAACTAATCTCTATATTTAGTTATTTTTTAATTTATTTTGAGAATTTATTATTTTAGTTAGATTACCGAAATATTTATATTGGTTAATTATCAATATAAAATATTAGATTATTAAAAAAAATACTTATTTTAACTATTTGTTTATGTATTTTAGTTGAGCTTATTGTTTGGATTTGATTATCATAAGACTGTCTTTTTGTGTTTTGGTTTTTGCTTGTTGGCCCTCTAAGGGAACATGGGCCATGTATCTCATTTTTTGGGGCATTTTATTTTCTGTGCTGTACTTGGCCATCACTTAGAAGTTTGCATAACCGTCTTATGCTACTGGTCCAATAAGAGAATAGCCCAAACTTATCATAAGATTATATTTATACTTTATTTTTATTTTTATAACTCGATATCTTATGAGTAATACTGACACCTTTAAATAAGTAAGTTATCAATATAAAATATTAGGTTATCAAAATAAAATATTTTTTACTAATTTATTAAATAATTTTATTGGGCCTTTTGTAATTGGACTTGTCTAACACTTAAAATAGTCTTACAAAATAATTTGTCCTTTATCTCATATTCACATATCGTTGCATATTGGTAATTTTCTTGTTTGAAACTCTATCCTTATGCCTCCCTAGTGGTTTACTACAAACTACAACACTTTTGTTAACTTCTATGTTGAAACAGCGGACTTGGATGACTTTGATAGTCTACAACCTATGATATTTACTATGCGAGTGTTAAAAGAGCAACGAGTAACTTCGCAGAGGTAAACAAAGTTGGACAAGGTGGTTTCAGAGAGGTATACAAGGTACCACTCGTGTTCTATCACATCTATATTTTATTATTTTTTTTTTTGGTAATTGTAGTATATTTTTTTTTTCTAACAATTATAATAAACAGGAAAAACTTTCAAATGGTGAAGTGGTGGCAATAAAAAGGCTCGCAAGAAACTCTGGACAAGGGTTAGATCAATTCAAGAATGAAGTCATGTTACTTACGAAGCTACAACATAAAAACTTGGTGAAGTTGATTGGATTCTGCATGTCAAAAACCGAAAGAGTCTTGATCTATGAGTTCTTACCAAACTCGAGTCTCGATCGCATTCTTTTCGGTATGTTTTTTTCCGAACTTTTTATTTAATTGTTTTTAAATTATAGGAAATACAACAATTTGCTACAAACTCTTTTATAGGATTGTCTTATAACGTAGGACTGGCCAATAGGAGAATAACCAATAATCAACACTCGATTATATTTACAATTTAAGTTTATTTTGACAATTTGATGTTTTATGATGACTATCGACATATTTAAATGGGCAAGTTATCAAAATAAAGTATTAGGCTATCAAAAAAATATCTTTGTACGAGAATATTAAGTAATTTACTTGGGCTTTATGTTATTGAGTTGGTCTTATATGTAAAATGGTCTTATGAAACAATTTGTGTGTCCAACCACTGAGGTGACCAGATACATTCACATCGGATTATTGAGCATCCAAGAAGACGCAAGTAGAAGGCCGACAATGGCATCAATATTGTCCATGATGAGCAACGAATCAATTGCTCTTTTTCCTCCGAAATCCCCTCCTACTTTTCCATACCGAAAAAATCTGTCCAAACGCTCAGATAATAGTAACGCGGTTTTACAGCCGAGGTTTTTACTGATGTCAATGTAAAGTAACTTGTACGAGAGTGTCACAACCGAGTGTCACAACCGATGTTTTTACTGATGAACCGATGTTACTCATGTAGCTCAAGGGGCCCGTAGGAAAAAAAATTCAATATTTACATGTATATTCAATTGCCACAAAATATATTGTCACAGTATATATAGGCACAGTATATATACAATATATATTCCCATAATTACTAAAATTTTGTCACGATTATTTGTATTTTGTCACATCTATTATGAGGTTTATAAGTGTTATGTCACTACTATCGTTATTATTGTTATTGTCGATGTTTTTTTTTTCATTTTATTATTATAGTTATTAAAAACCTAAATAAATTCTCACACGGATCTCTTAATTACAAGCTCCGACTTTGTTGATACCTCTCTAAAAGTAATGTAGATGTTAGTCAGACTAATTACCTTATAAAAAATACCAAATCCACCATGGCCAAGCTTATTAGCTAAAGAAAAGTTGCCAGTCGCCGCTTTAATAGTGCTAAAATCATATTGCAGTGACTCGGCGCTTGCGATTTCCACCTTGGTTTCTATTTTAACATAATTAAAATAGAAAATCTAAATGCATGCATGAATGATGCTAAAATGATAATCGTCGAAGTTTAAAGAAAGGCAGCGCAAAACTATATATCAATCAAATGTTCAGATAATGTCTTTTGTTAATCATATGATTCATATCATTGATTAATTTTACTAGAAAGTCATCATCCTATGTAACAATGTGACAAATTTAGCACAAAGTTGACAAATTTAAATTAAGAAACCCCAAAAGAGAAACAGAAGTGCATGTCACAACTCTTCATGACTATGATGCCTCTTGTTTATTTGCCTTATTGTTATTACACTTGCTTGTAATAAGTTCACTACTACAACGCCTTCGAAAATCACACAGAACGAAAAACCAGCAGCTACCATGGCGACATTACCTCTAGCCTTCTTTTTGTTCTTAGTACTCCATATCGGAACTTCTAAAGGTTTCGGGGATTCTTATATTACTAGCAGATGCGAAGCTACGGGTGTCGAGACATTTAGTCGTAACATAAAAGGGCTCCTTTCAAGTATGGCTAGGGTAGCCAAAGAGGGTAAGAGAAGCTACTACGCTACCAATAACACTTCGGACTTTGGACCACACCGCCGTGGGGTTTTCTACGGGGCTTACCTGTGTCGCGGAGACATACTTACTACTGAGTTGCGCAGTTGCGGGTACAATGCAGAACGTCTAATATGGGGGTCACGTGGTTTGAGACCTGTATGGTTCGGTATTCGAACCATACTTTTCTTGGGACAGTGGTTGAGGATGACAGTATATACAAATGGAGCAAACGTAGAATGATAACGCATCAAAAGCCGTACCTGAACTTGGCGGGGAGCTTAATACAAAACACGTCCGTGCAATTCTATACTCAAAGGGACATTTCCACTTCGACGACCAAGTACTTTGGGTACCGATTTGCTCCATTACGTGATAGCTACGTCACGGTGTACACCATGGCCCAGTGTACACATGACTTGACACCCTACAAATGTCATGTGTGTCTTCAGGTCATAACTGACGACATCCCGGCTCGGTGCTCCGGAAGTATGGCATGTTGGATGTTGAATCCTTCTTGCATTGCCCGGTACAACAATTATGCGTTCCTAGAGACACCTGTTACCAGCCCGCCACCACCTCCAGTTCCCAAGCTGTACAAGAGTCCAACACTAGGTACGTTGTGGAATTTCAGTCTTTATCTATCTATCTATCTATATTCTATATTAAAACTATAAAAAGAAAAACTACACATATCCGATGGAGGTTCATTCTTGAAATTATTTTTCCAGCCTAACTCTCTCACAGACGGATACTACTATATTGTGGAAGGAAGATAACCATCATTTGAGGCCCAGCGAATAATACACTGACGGTCCCATCTTATTTCGCAAATGTGCGTTCATCAAGCCCAATATTCCATCTGAGACCCATAATTTTTATAGCAACTCTCCTATAGGACCGTCCTATAGCATAGGACTGGCTCAAAAGGAGAGAAGCCCAAAAATAAAACTTAATTTAATTTATATTTTAACAACACGGCATTTTATGATAAAAACTAACATATTTAAATATACAAGTTATTAATATAAAAGTTTAGGTTATCAAAATAAAATATTTTTTTTTACAAGTTTATTACGGAGTAACTACTTTTTTGCGACTTTTGGTTATTTGATTAAAAAGGTGAGTAATATTGTTTGGGCTTTTGGATTATGGGCTGGTCTCATGATATAATACAGTCCTATAGAACAATTTGTGTAATTTTTAATTCACAAATTGTTAGATGAGACGGTCTTAGACCATCCCCAAGCAAGGTCACGAGGGAGGTCGCGACCTTGTTGGGTCGCCTTAACCAACAATTAAGCATGAGATTAGCGTGACCTTTTGGTTGCTCTTGACCTTATAAGGTCAATTTGTGACCTCTTTGGTTGCTCTTGACCTTATTAGGTCAATTGGTGACCCAATAGGTGTCAAATTATCATTGGTCGTAAACAAAACAAAAAGGGTTGGAAGGTGAAAAATGATTGGGTTGATAACCTAAGTCGCGACCTTCTGCTTGGGAGGTGAAAATGGGTCAAGGTTAATAAGGTGGGATTAAGAGTAAAATCGGACCGCGACCTAATTAACGCGACCACTGCTTGGGGATGGCCTTATATTATAAGACCGGCCCATTTAACAAGCCCATCCAAATAACGGAATTACTTTTTCACATACGAATTTTACTCCTTCACATACAATTTTTCATTAACTTTTCATATTATACCTTTTTTTCCTAACCCTAGACAAATTAAGTCTTATACATACATTTTCCCCTAAAATCGAATCTAATAGTTATAACTTATAAAAACTTGAATAATGAATTATAATTCTCCAATTAGTAAAATTTTTTTGTTATATAGCAATTATACATATATTTTGAATCGTCTAATTAGCAATAATCTGTAGATGCACTTTTGACTTTTGAATCTTGATTGTCTCTGCTACACCTTTGATAGTTTGACGAGTCTTGATTATCATTTGTCAATGTTGTAAGCACTACGTACGACTAATCAAATGTCTTAATGAATCATTTATTTTTCATTGAAATGTTGGAATACAGAGGAGAGAAGTGTTCTACAGGGAGGGGAAGTATGGCAGGGGGAAGATTGAGGTCAGACGGCGGGCGAAGTCGGCCAGTATAAGGTTTGTCTTTGTCGGGGATAATATAGGCCGAAGGTGGTGAACATAGTAGGCAATGGGTTGATGTTACTGACTTCGATGAAGAGAGATGATGGAAGGGAGAAAAAAATCAGTTGGTTGAGTGATAACAAGGATAATATGGTAAAAGGCGTATGTAAAAGAGTAAAATCCGTATATGAAAAAGCACGTCCCTAAAAAACGATGGAATGCAAGTTCTAAGTTGCAACTGTGCAACTTCTCTTGACAAAACCCCATCCACCTCTCCTATCTATGATCTCTTCCTTGCCGACTTCCATCCTTAACCACCAATGACCAAACCTTCTCCCGCGCGTTTCTGCACCATAAATATTCATCTGAGACCGATAATTTTCAATTTAAATACCAAATTGTCAAGCTAAAATTGATGGTTATCAAACTAAAAAACACATCCAAAAATAAAGTAGAACTTTAAATATAAAGAACTTAAAAACTGAAGTTTTCATTATGATATTTAAATTTTTTAGGATTATTTCATATGAATAATCCATCCTATTGGTGTCCCACTTATATTAATCCAACCTTCATATTAACTCATATTAATACGAACTATCCCACAATCTTCTCAGGTTGCACTTACCCAATAATGTGACCTGCTATTTCCGGTCATCTTATTTAACCTCGACTTTCTTCTACCTTTTAAATCATTTCATCATCTTCTTTTTTACTCCGTATCATTCATTCTTCCTGCGCTTCCTCAATATTGTCCACTTTGTTTCTAAATTTTTGTGCGCAAAAGCTTCTTCATTCTAATTCATTGTTCCACACAAAAATACAACTCCCCTCACAAATCCGACCCCCCTCTCTCTCAAAACTTACCCCTTCACCACCTTCAACCTCCTGTGTTTACTGCTTCTCTCCACTGTCGTTGGCATCTGTGGGTCAGCGCCACAACCAAGTCCTTGCACCCTCCCTCGCTTCGCGCTATCTGCTGCCACGACCACCACACTGTGGTCCGTCGCCCCCTGTTGTGGTGGCCACCACGAAAATCCCTAATCCTAACCCCCAAATTAATTTTACTACTTTGGATAATTTCATGGTGAATATTATTTGATGTATAAGGTAACTTGGGTTTTAATTGATACTTTATTTTATGGGGAAAGGAGAGAGAGAGTGAAGTTTAATGGTGTGCGAGAAAGAGAAAGAGAAAGAGAAAAGAGAAGCTCTTTGAATCAATTTCAAGTATGAATTATGAAATTGTAGAAAAATGAATAAGGAATAGAAGGTGGAAAGGGAAATTTCTATGAAATGATTTGTTTCCAGGAAAACGAAGTGGGAGATGACTGGCAATAGGAGAATTTATATACCAGCAGAGATTTTCTGACGTATGGATTGGAGGATGAAGATTTACAGTAGAGAGAGTGAAGTTTAATAGAGTGCGAGAAAGAGAAAGGAGAAAAATAACATTTTCATTCATACAAACAAAGGGCTTACCTATTTAACAGGTAGCCCTTCACCTAAGTGCAAAATAGGAAGGTTGCAGAATAGTTCGTATTAATGTGAGTTAATATAAAGGTTGGATTAATCTAAGTGGGACACCAATAGGATGAATTATTCATGCGAAATAATCCAAATTTTTAAGGTAAAATCATGAGTTGTAAAGGTTAAACTTGTTAAATTATAGTAATATTTATGTGCGATTTTGAAATAATTTAAAACATAATTTCCAACTTAAAGTTGAAGGTTCTTAACCTAAACCACGGATTTTAACTTAAAAATAAAAGATAAGAGTTCGCAATACAAAAACACAAGTATTCAAGTTAAAGCAATAAGTTAAAGTAGTATTGAAATTAAGATTCAGACATTTAAGATCAATTCAAACCGGGTGGTTGGCGGCAGTAACTATCAAGATTGTTCTTTATTTCCGTTTTAATCGTTTGGTTGGGTAGAAGTAGAGAAAGGGAATAGTAGGTGGCGACAACCGCAACAATGGTGAGTTGGGAACGAAAATGACAATCGCGAATGAAGTTGATGGGGATGTAGATTGTAGAGGCGGCAGATTAGGTGGCGATGGTGGGGATGTGGGCTGCAGAGGCGCGTGAAGGCAAGCGTTGATAAGTGGTGGATTTGAACCGTGACTTGCGGTTGAAGGAGGTGATTTGCAATGGGAATATTCTGGTTGGTTTTTTACAGTTTCGTTTTTATATCATCTATTCTTATTGGCCTCCTTTCTCCTAATGAGCTCGTCCTATACTATAGAATGGTCATATAGAGAGTTACTGTTAATTTATTGTAGTTAGAGGTGTACAATATGACAGGCGAATCGGGCTCGGCCTGTTCTTGTGGCCTGGCTTTTAGCAGCCCAACCAACTCCTCCCCAAGGAGCTAGGGTTGGGTTAGGGCCGAATTTTCCTCAAACCGTTGCTAAGTGGGTTGGGCTGGACAAAACCAACCCAGCACAGGCCCGACTCAGCCTAGTATCTTGCTCGTGTCGCTTTAGTGCTTCCGACCGTCAGCGTTGCCCGACCTAGCCCACCATGGCCTGACCTAACCCAACATGGCCCGCTCCACTGAGCACCTCTAACTGGAGTGCTACTGTATATGACGCTGGCTAATCGTAGACAGTGAAAAACCCCCAAATGTAGAGGTGATCAAATTTTGCCCCGGCCAGGCCCACATTTATAAATAAATGAATATTTTTTTCCTATAAAAGTTTGTTAAATTAGTAGCGTTAAAGTTGAAAACAATTATATACAAAATCATTGAGATTCCAAAATAATGTTTATGTAACCTAAATCATATCATAAATTATTTATGACTTGCTTCTCTTCCTAAAGTTCCTCTCTCTAGAGAGTTTTCCAAAAGAAATTCTCAAATTCCAAAAAAAATACCCCACTTACCCTAAAATTTTCCCTTTGGACTTGTACACCGACTTTCCCCTTCCTCTTCCACCGCTTTTCCTTCACCATTAAGTTTTCCTAATTATCCTCTTCCATGCCTAACTAATCTCTAATCAATGCAGAAATCCTACTTTGCTTGACATGCGGACCTATTATTAACACCTAATCCCTCATTTTAACACCTAAGGCCTCCTTTTCACTATCTCTGCATGCTTCTTCTATATAATTTGATCGTCACATTCACATATCAATCACAACCTCATTTCCTCTTTACTCACCTTTCTCTTATACTTACACCATGAGTCAAATTTCAAATTACCCTAGACGGGCTGGTGCCTGTATTGACCTTCCATCTTTTCTACGAGTAGACTTCACTTACCTCAATTTCTCTTTGATACTGTTGGGTAGGTTTATCGATCAACGATTCTTGGATTTAGATCGTGTCCTCCCAATAATCACTTCGATTTGGAAGCTCGCTGGGCAAGTTATTATTCGAGAACTGGAGCCTTACTTGTTTTTTATCTTCTCGGATGCTGCGGATTACAACTACATCAGGAACTTATAGTATGTTAATATGGAAGGCAGCCTCTTGGTTTTCTGCCAAATTTCGGCTTTCTCGGTTCCTGACCATATTAATTTCCATCTTCTTCCGTTATGGGATCGGGTTCGGAACCTGCCACTCCATCTAATGAACACATCTGTTGCTGCTCACCTTCTTTCTCACATTGGTACCATTTGTGAGGAAGAATCTTTGGCTGGTCCTTTCCCAAATCGTAATTTTATAAGAGTCAAAATATGGATCGATCTCACCAAACCGTTGGTACCGAGCTGCTTTATTCCCATTGCAGATCGAGAGCATGTCTGGATTACCTTCTATTATGAAGGTGTTTTCAGATTTTGCAAAAGATGTTGGTTGGTTGGGCATAGGGTTTTTTTCTGCCCTATTTCAAAATCTTTGGGCATTGCACGCATTACTGCTCGTATGACGGAATTGCGAAACAGTGGCCTCACTATCCTCCAGGACCTTATATTTTAGGTTTACCAGCAAGGTTGAGATACCTTTCTACGCCGGTTGATGTTGAAATCCCATCACCACCGGTGTTGACAGATACCGTTGTTGCCTCGCCAATTTTCCCCGTATCTTCATCAAGCTCGACTTCGTCAAACGACGAAACTGAATACATGGAATCAGTAACTCCTATTGATCCCGCTGATGAAGTCCATGAAGACTTATTAAAGGAACGACTACTTATGCGAGAATACCCCTGTTCTCCGGGGTCCATCGCAATTTCCTTCATCATCTGTTGGACCTTCCACTGTGCCAATGCATCCTACTCCTGCATTCCAGATGAATGCGCCTGACCCAGCTCTACATGCTTAGCTGGACTTGAACTTCGGTGATAACAATCGAAACTCGTGTCATGTTACCTAAACTCCTGTTACTGATGCATCACCATCATCCCCAGCGAAACGTTTGAGGACTTCTCCATCGGGGCCTGCACTATCTAATGTTCCTCTTCCTCAGCGTCTAACGCTTGGGGGTTCTAAGGTGCGCCATTCCCTATCTATTTCTATACGAAATTCTCTCTTTAAGCGAAAATGCCCCCCAGGTTAAAAGCGTCTTCATCTCCTGCTAAAATGAAACAGTTTAATCTTAGTTTTCCACCAATGTTTCTTTAGTCAATTTTTGGTTTTATGATCCCCCCCTCGGATGCTTCCTTTGTTTTCCCTCGTAGATTCACATCTCTCAAACGTAAATTCTCTTTTTTACCCCATCTAATCAGAAATTATATCCAATGTCTAAAGGGCCTAGAATGGAGGTTTCTTTATCTCAGGATTTCTTACAACCTTTTTTAATGCCTTCTTTTTTATCTTGTTATAGCCCTAGACTCTCGTCTTCATCATATGGCCAGGTGGCGGGCCTTAACATGCCTTCGGGGGCACAATGAGGACTTTTTGCTGGAATTGCAGGGGACTTGGTGATGCGGACAGCCCTGCGATTCCTTATCTTAGGTGGTGTGTCCGCAAATATGGCGTTTCCATTTTGTTTTTACAAGAAATGATGTGCTCTTTTGAAACCGCTCTCACAAAAACAAACCCTCTGGATTTCCCGAATTTTTGTGGCGTAGACGCCATTGGTCTTAGTGGGGGTTTGTTGCTTAGATGGAGTAATGACGTATCGCTTGTACCTATTGAACTATATCGTCATTTTATCCTTTGTAAATTATCTATAGTGTATCCCTCTATTGAATGTTATATAATCTTTCTTTATGGTGAACCAAATGTTGCTTTACGCAACTCCTTATGGGAGCGTCTGTCAAATATTTCCCGTACTTTTTCTCCGGTGGTCCTAGTTGGTGATTTCAATCAAGTTGAATTTCTTTTTGATAAGCTTGGTGGTTCGAATAACATTCGAGGGCAATTTGATTTCATTAACTGGAAATTGGACAATGACTTATTAGATATACCCTTCTATGGTCCACCTTTCACTTGGATGAACTGTAGGCATGATAATTCGCTGTTGTTAGAACGACTGGACAAGGCATATGCATCATCACAATGGTTACTCTTGTTTCCTTCAGCCTATGTATTACATTTACCAATTCTAGTTTCTGACCATGCACCAATTATTTTACACTTTCTTGACAAATCGAAGCCATCTCGAAGACCTTACCGGCTGGACAATTGGTGCTTATCTCACCCAGAAATTGAATAGATTGTTACTCATTTCTGAAAATTGAGGTTCAACGGCTCTTTTATATTTGATCTATCAAGGAAACTAGCACTTATCCGGTACAACATAATGAAATGGGTTATCAAACATCGGACTATTCATGGCATAAATTGGTCTGAGATTAATTCTTGTCTTTTGAAAGAAGGAACTGATTTATCGGATTTAGACAAGGCAAACAATTATGCGACTCTCAGAAATACACTTCTTGAAGTGCTCCGAAATAGCCATGAATATTGGATTCAACGTGCCAAGATATGTTCTCAGGTTCTGGAAGGCCTTCCTACAAAATACCTCTTTCAAAAAACTCGCACTCGCACATCAAAACAGCGAATCCTTGCCCTCCGTAGAGATGATGATACGTGGATTCAATCTTCAGAAGATATTTCTCTTGAGATTGTCACTTATTTCAGAATATTTTTAGCTCTACTCTACATCCAACTGAGGAGTCTCGTTCGTTTCTTGAATCACTGGATTTACCTCGCCTCTATAACAGTGAATGCAGCATTCTTTCTGCCCCCTTTACGGCCAATGATGTTGTTTTGGCACTTCGACATATGGATGGCTCGAAATCCCCTGGTCCGGATGGTATCACTCCAAAAACTTTTCAACATTTCTGGCCACAAATTGGATCAAAAGTTTCTGCTGCTCTTCTCCAATTTCTGAACTCGAGGGTCATGCTTAAGGAATGGAACAAAACGCATATAGTACTAATTCCAAAGACTGAAAAGCCTAAATCTGTTTCTCAATATCGTCCAATCAGTCTATGCAATGATATCTATCAGATCGCAGCAAAATGTCTACCAAATAGATTGAAAGGAGTCATATCCACCTTAATCTCTGACTCACAGCAAGCATTTGTACCTGGTAGATTACTGTCGGATGGTTGCTTAATCGCGCATGAAATCCTTCACTATATTAATAAAATAAGGTATGGAACAAATTGTTATGTCGCCTTGAAGCTGGACATGCACAAGGCTTTCGACCGCGTCTTGTGGCCGTTTTTAATGCAGGTTCTACAGCATTTTGGGTTCCCTTTGTCTTGACAGAACATCATCTGGGAGTGCATCTCCACTGTACAGTATAATGTCTTGATTAATGGTGAACCATCAAGAATCATTCAACCTACCTGTGGAATTCGTCAAGGTGACTGATGCGTGTCATTTATATGATGTTTTACATCTCATTTTACACGCATTTCAGAGCTCAATTATGTAGTTTATGCTACTATTTGCCTCATTTCGTCTACTTTCGTATTTTTATGTAATATTGCAGATTTATGCGGAAATGAGTAGAAATTGAGCTAAATCCGTCCCCGAGTACCTTGCATTGCATTTGACATGAAGTATTTACACAAGGAATGAACTTGGTGCGCATATCGACGCCCGAAAGACTAATTCACGAAGATTTTGTAGTAAAGTACCAGCTACAATGGTCGATCGACTGCCTCCTATGGTCGATCGACCAGACCACGACTTACAGAAGCTACTGTTCAGCGATGACCAGTCGATCGACTGCCTTGCTTGGTCGATCGACCACACAGTTAATCTGCGAGAATTAAGAGATCGAGAATTAGGAAGCCCAAAGTAGTTAGGTTTCAGGAATAAGTGTTACGTATAGTCCTATATAACGTAGCTTTAATTTTCAGAATAAGCATCCAGTTTTATCATTCAGTTTTATCATCAGTAATTAGGGTTCTCAAGATTGTTTCGTTTTCAATACAACTTACTTTTGCATTCGGTTTCTGGACCTTTGTTCTGCAATTCTTCTCTCCTGTTTTCATACGGTATTTCCGCTGTTCCATTAATCAGTTTTATTGCTTTTATTTCGCTCATAGTTTAGAATTGCTAGGTTAGATCTCCCGAAGCCGAATTATCGTTTTATGTTAATTGCTCGTTTAATCAATTTAAGTATGAATTCGAATGTTTTAATTGTTAAGTTTATGGCTGTCATTATTTCTAGTATGAGTAGCTAAATCCCTTGTGCTAGGATGTAGGGAATCTGTAGAAGTAGGCGGCATTAGAATAGTATGACCTAAATCGTGCCATGGTCGATCGACTGGGTTCCCTAGTCGATCGACTGGCCACGTGAGTTTTGTTTCGTTTTAATTAATTTAATTGCTATATTTGACGAATCGAGTGCACGCGACTAGTTGAATGTTTAGGAATTGACCGACCCAATAAAGATCGAAAGATAGGGAAGGGAGATAGCCTACCTGATTAAGACGACTAGATTAATGAGGTCAAAAGATGAGTTAATTTAGCCTTTTAAATCACTTTTCAGAACGAAAGATAGCATTAGTGATATTAGGGACCTGTAGCGAGATCGAAAGATGCTACCTGTTAAGAAAGGGCCGAGAGGACTTCTTATTTTCCCGTCTCACGTGATTGTTTTAGACTTAACTAGGACACTGCCGCCGAAACTATAGTGAACCGACCATCTTAGCACCCTTTTAAATATTTGATTTCATCTATTAGCTTAGTTTGCTTTCATTTTATTGCCTTTAGTTATAGACCAACTCAAATCAAATCCCCCTCACATTTGTTTCCTTAGACTAGAATTAAGACAACTAATAATTGTATCGCCTCCCTGTGGTTTGACCCTGCTACCGCTATCTATAGTAGTAGTTGGAATTATAAATATTATTTTTGGTGCACACAATGACAGGCATCAAATTTTGGCGCCGTTGTCGGGGAGGCAATTGTTTAAAATTTTTAGTTGTTTCTATTTTTAGTCTTTTTCTTAGTTTAAGGGACATCTGTTCCTTAAACTATTCTCATATTCTTCTTGTAGTTTCTTCTTATGCACAGGTCACAGGGTGGTGAATTACTACCATTCAATCCTGAGATTGAGAAGACTTTGCGTGAGTTGAGACGATCATCTAGAGTATTGCCGACAGAGGAAGAGCTGAGTACTTTGTCTAGTTACTACGAGAACGCTTTGTTTGAGGAGGATCCACCTTCATCTCCTGTTTCCACTTCTTCAGCAGAGACTGTCACATCTCCAGACATGGCTGAAGAAGCGAGTATAGCCAGTCATTCTGAGCCGACAGCTGAGAATCTCTATACGGGATTCGCATTACCAGGGACGGATAGAAAATTTGAGCCGAAGCCGTCCTATATCAACTTGGTTGAGAGAAACCAATTCGGAGGAGCTGCAAATGAAGATGCAGCCAAACATATGGAGATATTCATTGATTACTGTTGTTCCATACCCCCACCAACCGGTGTGACCCAGGACCAGGTGAAGGAGACTATGTTCATATTCTCTCTTCGTGATGCTGCAAGGGAGTGGTACCGGGACCTAGATCGTGCTGCTCACGGGATCACTGATTGGAATTCGCTGGCCTTGGCATTCTACAAGAAATATTTCTCTGCCTCGAAGACGAATGCCATTAGAGCTCAGATCACGAGCTTTAAACAGGGTCCTGATGAGAATTTTCATGAGGCGTGGGTCTGTTTCAAGAAGCTGGTGTGAACTATTCCGCACCATGGGTTTGAGAAATGGAGCCCATGCAATCAATTTTATAATGGGCTCTATGACGATCAGAGGGCTATCCTGGATGCGGCAGCTAATGGCAGATTCCAGGAGAATGTGGGAGAGACTAAGGGGTGGAAAATTATTGATGATTTGGCCACCCATAAAGCTGAGTATGGAAATTCCAGGGGAAATCAAAGGAGAAGTGCTGAGTCCCCTTCTGTAGCTGCATTAGAAGCTCTTACGGCGAGATTTGATAAGTACGAGTTGGGAGGAGCTTCAAAAAGAGGGATCTATCATGTGAATGCTGTTTCAGACGGTCCTTTCATCTGCAAGAGATGTGGAGGAGAAGGACATGTTTCATATAACTGCAGCATTCCCTATGAGTCTTGTGCTGCTTTTCAACATTATAGGCAGACAAACACTTATTTTGAGCCGAATGTCCATCCGAACTTGAGGTGGAGTAGCCAAAATGTCTTAAATCCGACTCCACCTCCACAGCAGCAGCCATATCAAAAGCCTCTGTATGTTCCTCAACAGCACCAGCACTCCCATGGCTTCGATTTTGCCGAGTTGAAAAATTTGTTACAGAAAGAGTCTCAAGCTAGAGAGGTCGGGATGAAGATGTTGGAGAGCCAAATCGCTCAATTAGCTAGCAAGAGTGCAACTCGAGCTCCGGGACATTTACCGTCGCAGACGGATCAAAAAGAGACCCTTAATGCTATTACTTTGAGGAGTGGGTCTACCCTTGATGGGCCCGCTATGGTCGAGGAAGCTACTGGAAAAGATGAGGCGGAACCAAGCAGGAAGAAGGTTGTAACGAATAATAGCAAGAAAAAGACGATCGGGAGTATGTCGATCGATCGATGACATACCCGATCGATCGACCGATCCGCAAGTGACACACTCTCGTTTCTGTAGAAGTCAGTCGATCGACTGACATGCATGGTCGATCGACTGACAATGCTGCTGATGGTGAGTCTTTTAGTCCTCCAATGCCAAATAACTTGAGGGACCACTTGTTTCGGGGTACGACTACTCCGAAAATATTGAGGCAAGACCCAAATGTTGATGGGTCAGTTCCGGTTCCAAAATATGATCCGATGACGATTAATGGTTCATTTTTTAGACGGTCTGAAGAAGGGTCAAGCTACAACAAAGAGAAGGTAGTGGATTTCCAGCCTAAATCCACTGACGCTGGTGTGAGAGACCTAGAGGAGAGGGCGAAGTTACTTCTTACAGCCCCCTATCCAGAGAGATTGGTGCCGACGAAGGAACAGGTATCGTTTAACAAATTTGAAAATGTCATTCGTAGCTTAAACGTACAAGTTCCTTTTCTTGAGTTAGTTAATCAAGTGCCTGCTTACATGAAATTTATGAAGCAACTTTTATCTAAAAAGAAGTCACTTGCAACTGTGCATTCTGTCGCACTAACTGAGGAGTCATGTTCTTATTTGACCCATACTGCACCTCATAAGCTATAAGACCCAGGTAGCTTTTCAGTTCCATGTAATATTGGCACCTTTTCTATTGAGAAGGCATTATGTGACCTAGGAGCCAGTATTAGTGTAATGCCCTTGAGTCTTGCTAGGAAATTGAAATTAACTAGGTTTGCAGTTACCGACATGACAGTACAGATGGCTGATCGATCTGCGGTCCAGCCTATAGGAGTCTTAGAGGACATTCCTGTGCAAATAGGAAAGTTCTTTTTCCTAGTTGACTTCGTTGTACTAGATATGCCCGAGGATGCTCACATTCCTATCATATTGGGTAGACCATTTCTACACACTGTTGGTGCAGTTATAGATGTTGGTTCAGGGACATTGACTTTAAAGTAGGGAAGCATTCCATTGTCTTTGCCCAGACAGCTAAGAAGAAAGACCCCATGTGGCCAGTCACTTGTAATACGGTTGCTGAAAAGAAATCTTATTTTGTGCTTTCTGATATGCCTGTCTCTATGCCTGTTTCTGCTATAACACCTCCGCCCCAGATTGGGAGCAAATTGGAGGAAGATTCTTCTGTTTTGGATATTGCAGGAGGTGGTTTGGGGAAGGAAGAGCCACATGTTGCTCCAGCTGTGAAGGAGCCAATCGTTCAAAGAGGCGGTTTAGGATGTCTTAGCTATGGCACAGATGAGGAGCCTGATGAGGAGCCTGATGAGGAGCCAGTCAAAGTGAGGGAGTCCGACTTGGTCTTTGATGAGCCATAAGAGGTCATTGCTTGGGAAGATGTTGAAGCTGTTGATCCGTTGAGTTTTGTGGATGTTGGAGTTGAGAAGAGTGCAGCTGAAGAGATGAGCACTGTAGAGGCTACCTCTTGTAGCCAGAAGCCGAGCAAGTGGGCCATTCCGTGGCCGTTCTTGATCAACTATTAGTTGATCAAATGCTTTATAAAACATTTCATTGCTTTCATTAAACTCTTTTTATTTCTTTTGTGTGCGCGAGACTTTGCATTTTATAAGTTTGCTTAGGATTTTAAATACTTTAGACTGTTATTTTGGGTTTTGCGCAATTTTGGGCGCGTTTTTATGTGTATTTGCAGGTTTGTAGACCTTGATAGCTCAATTTATTGAGCTAATTGAAGAAATCAGAAAGTTACAGCAGGTTTTCCAGTCGATCGACTGACTCCTATGGTCGATCGACTGAGCTGCGACTTCCAGGAGCTTCTGTTCCTGTTCACTCTCGTCGATCGACTGGGTGATGTGGTCGATCGACCGCCCTGCGCTGTTGTACCTGTTTTCGATCATTCCCCTGCTGTGTTTGGTCGATTTGCGGAATTTAGGGAGTCTTTTCTTCATCTTATTCTCCGACTCGTTTCTGTTTTCTTCCGTTTCTTTATTTTACACATAATTTTGCGTTTAATGAATTGTTTTCTCGGATAATGCGCGGTACTTTTGTTTGTCCTTTCAGGTACCTATGGTAGCACTGATGGCTACTGAAACCTCCTAGCTCACGCTGGTTTGGGGAGGTTTCCTTTTGCTGCGCTTAAAGTCTTGTGAATTTCCGAGTCCTTACTTCATGTCTTATGTAGTTAATTTAATCGCAAAATTCCCGTTTTCCCTTTTATTTCATTACATGATTTTGCACAATGGGGACATTGTGTGATTTGGTTTGGGGAAGGGTTTTGCATTGCATTCACATGTTTTATTGCATTTCTGTTTCGCGTTTAATTATTCTGTTTGCATTGTTATTTCATTTCCTATATAAAAAAATGATGAAAAATTTCAAAAATTTCAAAAAATATCACGTTTATTTTAGCATATAGGTCGAGTCGGAACGGTAGTATTTCAATGATGACATTGCATTTTCATCTGTTTATGCCTGAGCCTTGCTTAATTGACATGTTATTAGTAGAATCTTATTGCATAGTCTACGAGTTTTCGTTAAATTTCTTGCTGGACTTGAGACTTGACTTTGATTTTTGGCAAACTACTTATATTTTCTGAGATTTAGAGCCTATAACTGGTGTCATTCATGACCAGTTTATCTAGGATGTGAGTCACTACTCCTTGTGAGACATGTTACATAAATGTGCATAAATATGAACTTAATCTGCTTAATACCTGTATGCATTCGGTTTGTGGTTTGTTGACACATGTGGAAGAGGTTTCCTTTATTCATTTTGCCCATAAGCTCCACACTGCCAAAAATAGCCTTTTTGTCCCGATAACTACATCCTACACTTAGCCTGCCCTTGTCAAGCTAGTAGTTTATGTTCTTGGGATTGTTACTTCATTTTTGGTTGCATATGCTCTTTTGAGATGATGTTGGGAAGATGAAAAAAGAAAGAAAAGAAAAAATAGAATTGAAGAAAAAGAAAAGAAAAAGAAAAAGAAAAGAAAAAAAAACGTGTGTTGTACTGTAGAAGGCGGTCGGTCGACTGCCCATCTTGGTCGATCGACTGAAGCCCGAGAAAAGAAAAAACAAAATCACACGGTTGGAGTTTTGATCAGTTGGTGATTTTATTCCCATGCTTTATTATCATCATTTGGGGAATTACAATTATTTCGGAGATTGTGAGTTTTGTGCTTGCTATTAGCACCGTTTCGATTGAAATTTTGAGCAAGAAGTTGGATGTTGTTATAATTTGGTTCCCTTAGTTACTAGCTTGGCTTTTAACTCTGTTTTTATCCAAATTTACTTTAGCCCCTTCTTGCCCATACCTCACATATCCATATTTACCTCGGCATGTGTCATGGTCCTTTGTTCGGTTGGAATGCATATGTACGGTTGTAGAGATTATTTTCATATTAGATTACAGGCATGTTCTTATAGGTCGTAGTTAGGTGAGTGTCACTACAAAATGAATTCTTTCTATCTTTACTTTATTCACCTGTGCTTATGTGTGATATGAGCGACCCGCGAGAGTCTGAATTGATAAGTCTCTACAGTTGACAGTTCGACAGTTTTTAACGACTTCATAACTCGTTTGCATGATTCACATTGCTAATTGACTGTTAGTTGTTGCATTAAATTGGTTTAGGCTGTTCGGTTTGCATTTCGCTCTGAGATTGAACTCGTTCCATTAGGTTTTAGGATCGAGTCTAGTTCTTGCTTGGGGACAAGCAAGGGTTTGGTTTGGGAAAGTTTGATGCGTGTCATTTATATGATGTTTTACATCTCATTTTACACGCATTTCAGAGCTCAATTATGTAGTTTATGCTACTATTTGCCCCATTTCGTCTACTTTCGTATTTTTATGTAATATTGCAGAATTTATGCGAAAATGATTAGAAATTGAGCTAAATCCGTCCCCGAGTACCTTGCATTGCATTTGACATGAAGTATTTATACAAGGAATGAACTTGGTGCACATATCGAGGCCCGAAAGACTAATTCACGAAGATTTTGTAGTAAAGTACCAGCTACAATGGTCGATCGACTGCCTCCTATGGTCGATCAACCAGACCACGACTTACAGAAGCTACTGTTCAGCGATGACCAGTCGATCGACTGCCTTGCTTGGTCGATCGACCACACCGTTAATCTGCGAGAATTAAGAGATCGAGAATTAGGAAGCCCATAGTAGTTAGGTTTCAGGAATAAGTGTTACGTATATTCCTATATAACGTAGCTTTAGTTTTCAAAATAAGCATCCAGTTTTATCATTCAGTTTTATCATCAGTAATTAGGGTTCTCAAGATTGTTTCGTTTTCAATACCACTTACTTTTGCATTCGGTTTCTGGACCTTTGTTCTGCAATTCTTCTCTCCTGTTTTCATACGGTATTTCCGCTGTTCCATTAATCAGTTTTATTGCTTTTATTTCGCTCATAGTTTAGAATTGCTAGGTTAGATCTCCCGAAGCCGAATTATCGTTTTATGTTAATTGCTCGTTTAATCAATTTAAGTATGAATTCGAATGTTTTAATTGTTAAGTTTATTGTTGTCAGTATTTCTAGTATGAGTAGCTAAATCCCTTGTGCTAGGATGTAGGGAATCTGTAGAAGTAGGCGGCATTAGAATAGTATGACCTAAATCGCGCCATGGTCGATCGACTGGGTTCCCTGGTCGATCGACTGGCCACGTGAGTTTTGTTTCGTTTTAATTAATTTAATTGTTATATTTGACGAATCGAGTGCACGCGACTAGTTGAATGTTTAGGAATTGACCGACCCAATAAAGATCGAAAGATAGGGAAGGGATATAGCCTACCTAATTAAGACGACTAGATTAATGAGGTCGAAAGATGAGTTAATTTAGCCTTTTAAATCACTTTTCAGAACGAAAGTTAGCATTAGTGATATTAGGGACCTGTAGCGAGATCGAAAGATGCTACCTGTTAAGAAAGGGCCGAGAGGACTTCTTATTTTCCCGTCTCACGTGATTGTTTTAGACTTACCTAGGACACTGCCGCCGAAACTATAGTGAACCGACCATCTTAGCACCTTTTTAAATATTTGATTTCATCTATTAGCTTAGTTTGCTTTCATTTTATTGCCTTTAGTTACAGACCAACTCAAATCAAATCCCCCTCACATTTGTTACCTTAGACTAGAATTAAGACAAGTAATAATTGCATCGCCTCCCTGTGGTTCGACCCTGCTACCGCTATCTATAGTAGTAGTTGGAATTATAAATATTATTTTTGGTGCACACAACGACATGCATCAGTGACCCAATCTCCCCATACTTATTTATTTTATGTATGGAAGTATTTTCTCGCATGCTGAAAAAGGCAGAGCAACTACATCAGATACAAGGACTCAAAATCTCCAGATATGCACCTCCTATTTTTTTTTTTGGTAGAATGTAAGGATATATTATATCATCACCAAGAAATCATTACATCGACTCATACAATTTGGAATATGACAGCTTACAGATAAGCTAAGTCATAAACATATACCATCTATCACTAGTGTAGCCAAGGGAAGGACATAATGCCCTGCCATCTATCCCTATATCTAGCCCTGATCATATTTTGAATGGTACTTACAACATATTCAGGTTTAAAGATCATATTGTATACCCTGCACTGATTTCTCACCCACCAAACATTATAGAGAGCAGCTAACAGAATGGTAGCAATAATGTCACCATCCGCTTGTGACTGGAATGACTGCCTGCTCCACCAGTCCTCAATATTTGATGTGGGCAACTGAGTCATACACCAGGCAGAGATCAGCTGAATACATTTCCTGCTATATGGACACTGGAAAAAAGGATGATCATGTGTCTCCTTATCAATCCCACACAAGTCACAACCATCCTCAGTACTACCAATCAATCTGCAAAGTCTATCCTTAGAGAGCAGTCTCTTCCTCATAATTAACCACCCAATGAAGGAGTGTTTAGGGAGGTTAACAGTGTTCCATATCCAAGCATGCCACGACACAGTTGGTAGCATCCCTCTGAGCCATTTGTATCCACTAGCCACAGAGTAAATTCCATCATCTTCAAGCCACCAACTATCAGCATAACCAGGGATCAATTGATTTTTGCATCTGCAAATACTGTGCCAGGACCAACTAGCCCCAGCATTAGGTTCATAATCTTTCCAAGCTATATGTTTGATATAGATACTATGGACCGACTTAACCCACAAGTGGTCCTTCTTCTGCATAATCCACCAGATATACTTCCCCATTGCAGCACGATTCCAGAGAGTAATGTCAGTAATCCCCAAACCTCCTTGCTCCTTAGGATAACAAACACTCTCCCATGAAACCAGAGCTGGTGCTTTTGCATGAATATCCCCTTGCCACAGAAAATTCCTACAAATGCACTCTATTTTCTTCATAATAGTAGAAGGGAGGATAAATATTCTGGCCCAGTAAGAATGGAGAGTGCTTAGGAATGATTTAATAAGCATTAGTCTACCAGCATAATAAAGTTTCCTAGTACCGAAAGCCCTAATTCTATCCACTATCTTTTCAACCAGAACATTACATTCAAGGACTGGGAGCTTCCTAGGAGCAATTGGGACCCCCAGGTATTTGAAGGGCAGTGTCCCAACTTTCAGGCTAGAGAGATCAGCAACCTCCTACAGTAATCCTTGAATCATCCCATGACCATAGATATTAGACTTACTAGCATTCATTTTCAGTCCTGAGGCAGCTGAAAATGTCGCAAAAGCTCTTAGAAGAAGCACAATAGACCTCCTATCACCTTTACAAAAAAGAAGTAAATCATCTGCAAAGCACAGATGAGAGAGCTTTAATTTCTTTCAAAGGGAGTGATACTTAAACTTCTCATACTCCTGAACCACATTCAGAACTCTGGTTAAGTATTCCATGCACACTGTAAAGAGCAAGGGGGATAGAGGATCCCCTTGTCTTAACCCCCTCTGTCCCTTGAAGAACCCAAAGATTTCTCCATTAAGAGATAAAGAATAATGTGAGGTGGAAACACATTTCATAATCATGCTGGTGAATTTAGGAGGAAAATTTAAAGCCTTCATCATCTCCTCAAGTA
Source organism: Silene latifolia (assembly GCF_048544455.1). Lineage (NCBI taxonomy): Eukaryota > Viridiplantae > Streptophyta > Magnoliopsida > Caryophyllales > Caryophyllaceae > Silene > Silene latifolia. The sequence goes on along the minus strand of NW_027413154.1, from coordinate 175,803 downwards.
AGCTCCACTCCAGAGAATCATAAGCTTTTTGAAGATCCAGCTTCATGATGACTCTAAGAGAGCAAGATGATCTATTGTAGAGCTTAGTCAAGTCCTGACAAATTAGAATATTTTCCACTATGTCCCTACCTCTGATAAATGCACTTTGGTTATGACTTATCACTTCAGGTAAGACCTCCCCCAGTCTGTTGCAAAGAACTTTAGAAATTGCTTTGTAGAGAACATTGCAGCAAGAGATAGGGCGAAATTGATTCACAGAAGTATGTAGCTCCACTTTAGGGATCAGGGTAACCACAGTGTTGTTAAGTTGCTTTAACAACTTCCCACTACTTAAAAAGTCAAGTATGGCATTAGTTACCTCCTCCCCAATTTGAGGCCAAGCATCCTTATAGAATTGACTACTATACCCATCAGGGCTAGGGGCTTTAGTGCCAGGGATAGAAAAAATTGCTTGCTTCACCTCCTCCCTAGTCACAGGTTTGTTGAGAATTGAGTGATGCTCCTCAGTTAAAACCTTCCCCTGCCTGACAGTACTTTGATGAACATGAGTAACAGTAGCATGGTCCCCCAGGATGCTCTTAAAGTAGCTTTCAAAAGCTATATTAATAGTCTCCCTAGTATTATGGACTTGGCCATCCTGCCCAGCAATTTGAATAACTCTATTCACACTTCTTCTCTTTTTAATGGAGGCATGAAAAAACCCAGTGTTATCATCACCCTCATTGATCCAATGTATCTTAGCTTTTTGAGCTAAAAAATTATGCCTAGCAGACTCCAGAATTTTGTATTCTTTCTGAAGTTCCAGTTCAGCAGCAATAAGAGCAGAATCAAGGGGAGAAGCCCTTAATCAAGCTTTGGATATCATGGAGGGCAATCAACATAAGGCTTGAATTATTCTCCACATCATTAAAATACTCCTTATTCAACACTTTCAACTCCCTTTTCAATCTTTTCAACTTAGAGGCTACATTAAACATAGGGGTACCCATTACAGGGGTGCTCCAACTCTTCTCAATAATTTCATGAAAAGTAGGAGTTAAGGCCCACATATTCAGGTACTTAAAAGCAACATTCCTGCCTCTAGATGGTCCATCAAGATAGATCACACAAGTGCAATGGTCAAAAGTCCCCTCAGTCATAAAATTAGCATATGCATCAGGGTAGGAATCTAACCAATCATCATTAATAAGAGCCCTATAAATTCTACTGTAGACTCTGGTGAGCACATCTTGCTTATTATTCCAAGTGTAAAAAGATCCTACTGCCTTCATATCAGTGACTTTGCAATCATTGACACAGTCCAGGAAAGGTTGTACTTCAGCAAGTGCGATCTCAGACCCAATTCTCTCATTGGCATAAAGCACATTATTGAAATCTCCTCCAATGAGCCAGGCATCATCCATATCCAGACTATACTCTCTCAGACTACTCCACAACTGCTTTCTGTCTGCAGCTTTGTTGAACCCATAAACAAAGGTGACCCAGAAATGACGTTGGTTACCTCTATTAATGACCTTCAAGTGCATTGTTTGAGCAGTCATGTCCTTAATATCAATTTGGTACATAGCAGGATTCCAAACAACCCAAATCCTGCCACCCTTGTGTTGAGAATTATTAGTACTGATTGCCCAGTTATTCCAAATATTACTCCTTACTCTCCCCCATTTTTTATTATTCACTCTAGTTTCTAATATGCCAAATAGACTAATATTATTCATCTGCATAAACCTCCTAACTTCTAACTGTTTATTCAACTTATTCATTCCCCTAATATTCCAATACCCAATACTATCCATTGTCACTTTGAGTACCAGAAACACTGCCTTCATCCACTACTCCCTGCACAGTACCTTGGACTGGTTGGTTCAGAGCAATTGTAGTCATTTCAGCTGGACTAGGCAGCTCAATGACCTTATCTTTGCCCTTATCAATGAGGTCCACAGGTTGTTTGTCAGGAACCACAACAGAGGACTCCACTGTATTCCCTATTGGAACTGTTAGTTGTGTCCTTGGTACTTCTTGTCTACTAAGTTTACTCACCACCTTTGCAGTAGATGGCGGAATTGTGACCACTCTGGGCCCCAATGTCACAGAAGTACTAAGAACCACAGGTACTACTTTTTTCCTCCAGACGGGTGGAGCTTTCTTGGCTTTGTTTCTGCAATCCACAACTTTGTGTCCAATTCCCTTGCAGCTGGAACACGATACTGGCAACCAATCATACGCTACCCTAACTTTCTTTTCCTTACCAGTCTCATCCAGGAAACGAATGGATTCAGGGAACTTCTGGTTCATCTGTACCTCAACCAACAAACGCGCATACCCTAAGAAAATTTTCTTCTCAGTAGCCTCATCTGTTTTGAGTACTTTGCCAATTAAACCCCCAATTTTCTAAGACATTCCATCCCCCAGAATTTCAGGTCTAGGTCATACAGCTTAACCCAGATTGGTAAGGTCGTGATCTCTTGCTTAACAAGCTCCGCAGTTGGAGTCCACTCACGAATAATAACAGGTTTGTTATCAAACATAAGATGACCCTCCTTCAGAACTTGTTGTTGATCCTTAACAGACTTAAACCTAGCGATAAACACTCCATTGGGCAAAAAAGACAGCTTATCAAGGTTAACACCCTGCCAAACCCTCCTTAGATACCCAGAGATAACATTCCATGGCGGTTTTGCTCCAATTACAAACCCAAAAACCGAAGGAGTCCAGTAATTAATCTCGTCCTTAACATCATCAGAAGTCAGTTTAAGGAGATTTACCTCAGAATTCCCAACGTGTTTCCATTCAGAAGCATCTGGAGTCTCATCAATCAGTTCTTCTTCTTCATCAATGGTTTCTAAATCATCATCTAAATCAAGTGGACGTAAGGCTTCCTTGCCAAAATTCAGCGCCCTAGCTCGACTTCCAGTTGAAGATGATTTATTATTGTTATTTTTGTGATTTTTTGAAGGATTATTTTTGTGATTATTTTTGTGATTTTTTTATTTCGCCATTTTCTTGCAGGTTACGTAAAGTTAGAGCTTTATTTCTCTAGAATTTCTCTCTCATCCCTCCGTTTTTCATCCTATGCACCTCCTATTACTCACCTATTTTATGCGGACGATTCTTTCGTTTGCTGTAAAGCTACTCCAGACTCCTTTGCTGCTCTTAAGACTCTTTTCCATGATTTTGAAAGAGTATCCGGCCAAATGATCAGCCTCCACAAATCATTTGTGAATTTTAGTCCCAACACTCCTTCAGACTACAAGGCTCACCTTTCGCCAATCCTCAACATGGCATCTTCCGACAAACTTGACTTTTATCTTGGAATCCCGTTGACTTACCAAAGAAAAGAACTACAACCTTTCAATTTCCCATTGATCGAGTTGCTTCCAAAATTACATCCTGGAGTACTTTACATCTTAGCCAACAGAACAAGCTCATTCTTATCAATGTTGTTTTAATGGCTTCTATAAATAATGTCCTCGCTATTCTCCCTGTACCAGAGAGTGTCTGCTCAAAAATTGAATCTTTGATCCTTGCCTTCTGGTGGCGGCGAAACATGAAAACTAAATCCATACACTGGCTTCCGAAAGACACTATGCAAGCTCCAAAAGAAAAAGGCGGCATGTACTTTAGGAACATTACAATACTCAACCAGGCTTCCCTATGTAAATAGTACTGGCGGATTCAAGGCAACCCTCATCTTCTGCTGTTACGTCTTTTCAACGCCAAATACAAGAGAGATTTTGTTATTCCCACAAGAAGGTCTAAGACAGCTTCACCATCTCCTTTTTGGATTCACATTTGTCGTATTACTAGTTTATGTGCTGAAGGATTTGCTTGGAAAATTGGCAACGGGAACCTCATAAATTTGTCCTCCTAAGATTTACCCTTGCTACCTTAACCAGCCTATCCATTTAGATAATTTATTATCCGCTGATGGTAAATGGAACCCGACTGCTATCTACAAATTTTTTGATGCTACCATGGCTAATCAGATACTGCAAATGGAGCACCCGCATTTACCTTCAGACGACTTCATTTAATGGAAGTACACTGAGGACAGGAAATATACAACTAGTTCTGGTTATGATTTTCTTCTTCAAAAAACTCAACCTATGGCCACTGTTGCAAACAAAGATTTCCCATGGAATAATTTATGGAGCTCGAAGTTTCCAGCCAAACTCTCTATTTTTTTATGGAAAATATGGCATGATATCTTACCAACACAGATGAACTTATCAAGACGTGGTATTCAAACGCTTTATCCTTGTGTGCTATGTTCGGACGCTGAAGAGTCTTTGGATCACTTTTTCCGCTCTTGTCCCGTAACACAACATATTTGGAAGGCCTGCGATCTAGGGATTAATGTCGAACCAAATATGATTGTCCCGTTTGGAAAATGGGTCGCCGATTTGTTCACCTTACTGACACGTTCAAGATGCCTTTCTAACTCTGTTGTGCTCTATTTTGCCTGTATTTTTAGGGCTATTTGGATCTTCCACAACAACATCCTCTTTAATGGTACTGAGCCAAACCCCTCCGACATCTTCCATATTCTCCGTAAGCTGATGAACATCTATCAAACACTTGTTCTCCATCATACTACTGGGAAGCCATTAACTCAGGCCAATGATGCGTCTATTATTGGACCTAAACTTGGAATTCAACGGCCTTCTACAATTTGTATCACGACTGTCCGCAAAACGAAACACAAGAATTTATTTGAAGTACAATGGACCAATAATCTTTTGAATGCTTCGAGGAAATCCTATATCCGAGCTTCTTCCTTCTTCGGGGCTTCAGCTTCTAGCCTCTTCCTGGCAATGGACGATGCTCAAACCCAGGACATAATAGCTGTCCGGTTCATCCCGCCTTCAAAAAAATTATCATCCATTCTGGCACCCTCTATGCCAGTACCAATTGCAGCATATCACACGATCAGCCAAATTCGTAATTTACTTACTTTTCACTTGTACCGGTCTGTAAGTCTTTCAACTGGTTAGTTTAATTTACTTCTGTACAAACTATTTTCTTTTGTTTATGAAAGTTCATTGTTGTAAAAAAAAAAAAAAAAAAACTAAATCATATCTACTAGAACATAAATAAACATTTTAAGGTGAAAACGATTGTTTTGAATATATTTTTGGAGAAAAATTCATATACACTTCATCAATTTGTACAATCTTATAAAATAACACAGATTCTCATTATAGACGGGAGATATCCGTTTATAGTTATAGACGGGCCAAATATCTACCCACTTTAAGTATAAGACAGGCAACAAGTTGCATGGTGGGGCATAATATGTCACCACTTTAAGCATATTTGACCCGCCTTTCACTTTAGACGCATATACTCATCTATAGTGAGACTAAATGATGTTTTTATAGTACCATTTGAAGGTATTATGCACGGTTAGTCGTAAATTTTAGGACCCGAAAAGTCCATTTAGGCCTGAAAGCCGCCCACAAGGGCCGGGTTTGAGCTCGCTAAATAAGCCCAAACATTTGGCCCGACCTAGCCCGGCCTACTCATATTAGCTTTTTTGTCATCCCGGTCCGACCCAAGCCCACATAGGCCCGACCATGATCACCTCTACCCAAATGTAATACTATGAATTTTTTTCGAACTTCTTTAATTTATAATTTTAGCTCATTCGGCCCGTGGTAAATATGAAATCTGACTGGTCCATAATTGAATGGAAGCTACAATTGTGTTATTTCATGGTGGAAAATGAGTTGGCGACATCGGGTGTTACTCAATTTGAGTAACACCCGGGGTATGATGGTAAATTGCTCAAGTATTTTCAAATTTAAAAAGTGAAATCATAAAGGGGTAATTAAGACAATTCAAGTATTACAATTAATTTAACCAAATTTAAAGTTATTTTAAATAGGATAACTAAAAGAATTTTACAGTTGTTATCTAGCCACTTTTATAGGCATTTAGTTAGTACATACTCCATGGACATCTATCACTTGCAGATTGCATATATGAACAATTCGCTCTTTTCATATGATCAAGTTATCTCTAACCAATTTCATAAAATAAGCACTACTTCTCTTAATCATTCACCATTTACATATGAGTAATAGGCTAGTTCTTCTGGTGGATAGTGCGAAAGAGCATCAGTTTAATTTACAAGCAAGAAGATATGAACTAGTTGCATGTATCAATACTCTGTGCTAAACAAATCAAATTTTACAATGATGTAAATTAACTCACCAAAATCAATGTAAAACGTTCAATAATTCTAAATTGTCTTTGCATATTTCTTTTTTCATTAATTGATAAAAACGTATTTTTTTTTGTTAATTGGCATAAACTATGATTTGAGGAAGATGAAGATGTGTGTTGTGATATGTATTTTTGCATAAAACTGAATTAGATATAGCTTAGCTTTAATTAGTATTTTTATTAATTTATTAATGTAATAGATTGTGAATTACGGTTTTATCCCTACGATATTGACGCAAAAACGAAACTATTTTCTTAATTTTTTGTTTTTTCCTATTTTTTATTAGGGTGTTGGAGAAACTCGGTAACACCCGATGTCGCCCTAGCACCTCCCTTTCATGGTTTCCATAGGTTATTTACAGATTATTTTCGAGCCTCTTATGACACATTTTCACCGTGGAGTTTTTATACTATTGTTTTAGTTGAAAATATAACGATTAACTAATAATAATAATAAGGGTTTTCCTAACATGTGCCCAGGGCACATGTTTAGGTGCTAATTAAAGAAACTTTTGTATGAATATCTCATGACAATTTGAAATGTTAACTCACAATTACCATATTTGGAGGATTATTTTTGCAAATCCTTCTTTAATTAGCATTCTTAACATGTGCCATTTGGGCACACGTTAGAAAAACCCTAATAATAATACCGATTAATATTCTAGAATATTGCTATAGTTAAGTGCTAGGGCGACATCAGGTGTTACCGAAACTCGGTAACACCCTAATAAAAAAATAGAAAAAAAATTAAAAACTGAAATTGCGGTTTAACTTTTGCGCCAAACTTAGATGGGTACACTCGTAATTTTAATTCAATTTTTCCACAAGACATTAATCTCATCAATTGACGATGATGAATTTAACAAGATAAGCTTTTGCAATGTCATCAAATTGATGGAGGAGAACTGCAAATGGTGCAGTAGTCTTTGCGATCAACCATTAAATTCCCTTTTAGCAAAATTGTACTATAAAAGACGCACAATAATGAAGATGAATAATAGACTACAATCCTACAATAGAAAAAGAATAGTGGATTAATCTAATAAACGAATGAACAGATTATAATAATCTTGATCAACGGAATTTATGGAACTCTGAATCGATTCCGGAAGCTTTCAATTAATTTAGAAGAAGAAGTATGGTGTTAATACTTGCAATTTTTACGAAACTACCCTTTACTTACTAAAATATTCAAATCTCATTTTTTTTAAAAATAAACTAAAAAAATGCTACTAATTTACTAAAATACCCTGGGTGTTATCGAAACTCGGTAACACCCGGTGTTACTATCTCATTTTCCTTATTTATATACTTTCTTTTATTACTTGTACATTAACATGAGGAAGATGCTACACATACACATTGTGTATGAGTTTTTCCATACATAACCAATGACATCTTGACATGTGGCAAATTATAGTTAACTTTCATTAGTTAGTTTAAGGTTAGGTTAGTAATTTAGCATATGTAGTTAAATTGTTAACTACATCTTAGATTTATTATCAAGTCAAACCTCCAAAAAGGTTATTGATGAGATTTGAACCCATGACCTCTTGGTTCATATGACCTTATTACTACCATTATGACACACTCCTCTTCTTAGCATTTTTGTATCTGTTTTGATATATATCTTTTTTAAGACATTTGTTAAAACAATATGCGCACACACACACACACACACACACACACACACACATATATATATATATATATATATAGAGAGAGAGAGAGAGAGAGAGAGTGGTTCTTCTAAGGTCCTTACATCCATTGAGTCCCTAAGTCCTTATAAGGGCCTTTGGATGGAAGGGATGAAGGGATGAGATTACATCTCAATGGAGGGCTACAATTCTCCCTCCCTAATCTTCTTCCCTAATTGTGTATAACTCTACCTAATTGTGTACAACTCTTCCACCATTCTAATCTCCCAACTCACTTCCTCATTATTCATTCATTCACACTTCTCTCATACACTCATTCTCTCTCATCTTTCTCTCATTCTCTCAAAAAAAAAAAAAACCCAAATCAACAAAAAAAAAAAAAACCCAAATCAACAAAAAAAAAAAAAACCAAACATCACCATATTCAAACATACGTCCTCCCTCCTTTACTCCACCACCATTCACCATATTCAAACACCTCCCTCCCTACCTCCCTCCTTCTCTCGTCTGCCGCCCCCCACCACACACACAACCACCCACAACCGACAGCCCGACAACAACAACAACTGCCGCCTCCCTCCGTCCTTCCTCCTCCTTCCACCACCACTCACCACAGCGCCTCTCCCTTCTCCTTTCTTTTTTTTGTTTTTCAGATCCGACCCGCAACCCACAACTCCTCGCCATCAACCACCAACCCGCAACCCACAACTCCCCTGCTCCACCGGACCCACAACAACCCACAACCGCACTCCTCGCCACCAGCCCACAACCGCACAACCGCACTCCTCCCCTGCCGCCAATACTCCCTCCGCCGTCCTTCCTCCTCCTGCCGCCAATACTCCCTCATTCCGCCACCACCACTGTTCTTCATTTTTTTCAGATTCACTTTTTTTTTTTTTTTTTTTTGTTATTTGTTATTTGTTCTTTTTTGTTTTTGTTATTTGTTTGTTGTTATTTGGTTTTTGCTTACCATCACGCCTCACCATTCACTTTTTCAGATTCACTTTTCCTTTTTTTCTTTTTTGTTCTTCATTTTTTTTGTTCTTCATTTTTTTATTTGGTTATTTTTGTAATTTTGGTTGTTATTGTTATTTTTGTAATTTTGGTTGTTATTGTTATTTTTGTATAACTTCATTCTTCATATCTTTGTTTTTGTTATTTTTTTTATTTTGTTATTGTTATTTGGTTTTGTTATTGTTATTTTATTTTTTGGACTAAAGTTATACATCTTATCTATTAAAGTTATACACTACGTGCATTAGAGTTATACACACGATATTTAAATTTGGTTTTTTTTTATTGTTATTTGGTTTATTTTAGATTTCGGGTTTGGTTGGGTTGTTGGTTTTTTGGTTTTATTATTGTTATTTGGTTTTTTGTTTTTGTTATTATGAGTTTTTTTGGTTTTTGTTATTATTTTTTTTTTCATATTTTTCATATTTATTGTTTGATTTCTTTACTATTTACGACTAAAGTTATACATTTTATGAATAAAGTTATACATTTTATGACTAAAGTTATACATTTTATGACCAAAGTTATACAAAAAAAGACTAAAGTTATACAAAAATTGGACTAAAGTTATACAAAAAATTGGACTAAAATTATACAAAAATGAACCAAAGTTATACAAAAATGGACCAAAGTTATACAAAAATGGACTAAAGTTATACAAATATGGACTAAAGTTATACAAAGATAGGACTGAAGTTATACAAAAATAGACCAAAGTTATACAAAAAAAAACTAAAGTTATACAAAAATTGGACTAAAGTGATACAACAATGGACTAAAGTTATACAAAAATGATCCAAAGTTATACAAATATGGACTAAAGTTATACAAAAAAGGACTGAAGATATACAAAAATAGACCAAAGTTATACAAAAAAAGACAAAAGTTATTCAAAAATCGACCAGAGTTATACAAAAATGCACCAAAGTTATACAAAAATTGGACTAAAGTCATACAACAATGGACTAAAGTTATACAAAAATTGGAATAAAGTTATACAAAAATGAACCAAAGTTATACAAAAATGAACCAAAGTTATACAAAAATAGACCAGAGTTATACAAAAATGCACCAAAGTTATACAAAAAATGGACTAAAGTTATACAAAAAATTGGACTAAAGTTCTACAAAAATTGGACTAAAGTTATACAAAAATACACCAGAGTTATACAAACATGCACCAAAGTTGTACAAAAATGCACCAGAGTTATACAAACATGCACCAAAATCCATTTTTGTATAACTTTAGTCCATTTTTTGTATAACTTTGGTCCATTTTTGTATAACTCTGGTGCATTTTTGTATAACTCTGGTGCATTTTTGTATAACTTTAGTCCATTTTTTGTATAACTTTGGTGCATTTTTTGTATAACTCTGGTACATTTTTGTATAACTCTGGTTCATTTTTGTATAACTCTGGTCCATTTTTGTATAACTTTAATCCATATTTGTATAACTTTAATCCATTTTTGTATAACTTTGGTCCATTTTTGTATAACTTTGGTTCATTTTTGTATAACTTTGGTTCATTTTTTTAAAACTTTAGTCCAATTTTTTGTATAACTTTGGTATATTTTTGTATAACTTTGGCTCATTTTTGTATAACTTTACTCCATTTTTGTCTTAGATGAAAAAAAAGTATCTCACAAAAAAAAAAAACGAGATTTAAAACACGAAATCTTTAAAAAAAAAGTATAACAAGAAGAGATTTAAGAAAATGACTAAAAAATGATAACTAACAAAATAAAAGACAACTAAAATAAAATAAAAGACAAAAAAAATAATAAATGGAAAAAACAACTAAAAACATACAAATTAATACAAAACGAAAAAAAAAAAAATGAGTTGAAAAAAAAAAAAAAAAAAAAAAAAAATCAGCGGCGGTGGGCGGCGGCGGTGGGGTGGCGGCGGGGGGGTGGTGGGTGGTTATTTGGTGTCGGGTGGGGTGGTGGTGGGTGGTGGTGAATGAGGAAGAGAGGAATGAATGATTTATTTGAGTTTTTTGATTTATTTGGATTTTTTGGGTTTTTTATTTATTTGAATTTTTGGGTTTTTTTATTTATTTGGGTTTTTTTTTAGAGTTTGAGAGAAGAGAGAAATGAAATGTGTAAGATGAAAGAGAAATGGATGAGTGGAAAAGAAATATAAAGTAAATTAGTGATTAATTAGAGTGGATTAGTGAATGAGGAGAGAGATGGTGAGATTAGCTTATAAACACACTTTTTTGGGGTTGATCTCATCCCTCCATCTCCTTCCATCCAATGGCTCATAATAGAACTTATGGACTTTATATTTCTATGGACCTTAGTTGATCCCTTCTCTCTCTCTCTCTCTCTCTCTCTCTATATATATATATATATATATATATATATATATATATATATATATATATATATATATATATATATATATATATATATATATATAATAACTATTAATTGTACTTCTAACTTATATTCAATGTACCTTCAGTATAAAATTAATCTACATTAGTTAAACGTATTTGATAAAAACTGAAATAAATATTTTATGTACCTATGGTAATTATTAGTTTGAATTATAATAATTTACATAATTATTCTAAAATTTACATTTATTATAGGTCATATTATTATAATGAAAAATATATGTACGTACAATATATTTATGCCAAAGGTCATATTATTCTCAACATGCAGTATACTGACATCTTACCAGACACAATTAAACCCGCGTGAAATAAAAGCGGATACATAAAACGCTCCGTAAATCTTCATCTCGACTCCGATTAAGGCGAAACAAAAATCTAAAATTATTATTTTTTCAAGACCGTCGCAATGGTAGTATTTTCTTATATCACCGACTTTTCAAAAGTTTCAATGCTGCTCGTTTTTTTTTTTTGGAAAAGGAAAGCTCTAAGGCATTACTCTAACATCGATAAATCCAAGAAAACAACACTGCTCATAGATGGTGCGAACACCTCTGCACAAAACGATCTACCAACTACTATAGGAATTAAATGAGCTAAAGCATGGGCGACACAGTTGAAGTTACACCATATTCGCTTGAAATTATATTATATCTACTTTCGAAACAATATTTGGTGGAGATTTAGTGACGACGTTTCTCACGGTTCTCATTATGTTGGTGGTTCTCACCGGATCCTGACCGTACATTGACTATATAGGTACATATAAAAATATTTAGATTTATTTGAATTATTTATCAACCACGTTTCAACAAATCATCAAGTACCTTAATTTGTTTATTAGGTACATTAAATAAATATCTACCCTCTCTGTCCTGGTCATTTATTGTCTTATTCCATTTTGGGGCGTCTCAGTCTATTGTTGTCCTTTCTATTTTTGGAATGCATTTGATGGGCAATTTGATCATTCACACTCAATTTGTTCCACTTGTTATTTATTAATTAGCCATCTCCTCTATCCTTGGTCTTTGTGCCAAAATTAAAGGACAACAAATGACCGGGACGTTTCGCAACAGCCTTGATGACAAGCATTAATTATAACTAATCATTTAATATAAACATAATAAATGCTGTATAAATCTCAGCAAAATAATAATTATATTTAATAAATTTTATTATATAAAATTAAATAAATAAATACGATGATTTGATTCTAAATTTATTTAAAAAATATTTTGATATCAATTATAAAATGTAAATAATTACGTTTATTGCGAAAAATGCTTTCAATTGAGTATAACTTTTATTATATTTATTGAAATATTTTGATATGTGGAGATGATTAAAGCGAGTATCTCACAATGTTTTACATTTACGTAAAAAAATATTTTATATATTTATTGAAAACAAAACTTTAAGAAAACTACTAAGAGATATGTTTTTATAGTGTAGGAATAAAAAATATTATATTGCGACAAATTGAATACATGTGAGATTTTGAGAGGCTTAAATAGTGAAGTATGTATGCACATAGTGAATGCGAGTGTATTTGAATACTCAAAACAAAAGTAATGATTATTAAGTAAAACAGTATTATAAACGATATGAAAACGTAGCTTTAATATCTTCATTTGAGTTTGGATCATATATTTTTAACACATAAATATCACATGTCAAACATAAAAAAAATTAAAAATTGCATAAAATCATATTCACATCATTTTGAACAAATACTAATTGATTTAAAACACAACCTATCGTGAAATGATATAATTTGAGAGCTTAATGTTGATTGTTGCATTATCGAATAAATTTTATTTTAATTAATATAATATTTGATCAATCACAAATTTGTTTATAAAACATTGATCATACATAATTAATTATCACTTATTAATTTTAATTAAAACTGAATGTATTTTATTTTAGAACATTGAAGTTAAACCTAGCTAAAAAAGATTAAATTTGAGAAACATTAATTTATTTTTATTTATATGTAAAAATAGTAAATGTCATATATGAATTATTATTTTTCTTCAATTTGAATAATAAAATTTTAAAACAGGTGAAGCGCGGGATACTACCTATTATATAATAAAAGTACATTTTTTTTAATAATTATAGGTACACATCATGTTTCATACACTTATTTACTACTTTTTATTTATTAAATCAGGTCTTAACAATGATATATACCAAAAGAGATACAAAAATGACAACAAGATGGATGTGTCAAAGTGGTAATTGAAAATGCACCTCAAGCAAGAGATCCTAGGTTCAAGCTTTGCCAACAACATTTTTTACCTTTGACTTAAAGGTTCATCGTCGTTGACCACTGGTGGCTATTGACCATCATTGACCCACCGTCGACCGGTAGTCAACCCCGCCGTTGACCACTAGAGTTGACCGACAGTCAACCTGTTAACTAGTCATGTTAACAACTTAGCTACAGGTTTAAAGAGGAAACTATCATTGGTGCTTGAAATTGTTATCCCGTTGTCAATCGGATTGGGAATATTGATCATTTATTCCCTTATTTATCTGCACCGAAAAAGGCGTGAAGCAAAAACACATATGGTACGTACTACGTAGTACGTACATAAGTTTTTTAAAAGCATTTTATTTCTAAATTTCATTTTAAGTATACACTCCTAAGTCCTATATCAATCAATAAAGTCTTATAAAGCATAAAGTTACCCAAGTTCTCATCTCTCTGAAGTATAAATTATGGAAAATACATAGTCAAATCACGTGAATCAACTCATAAACCAGCCACTTTCTTATAAGACGGTCCTATAGCTAGACCTGGCAAACAGATCGGGTCGTGTCGGGTTCGTGTTCGTGTCACATGTTAACGGGTCACAAACATACCAACCCAAACCCGACCAAATTAAATCTCGTGTCGTGTTCGTGCCGACCCACTTACATAAATGGGTCACCAAGCCTCAACCCTAACCCGTTAATTTCGTGTCGGGTTCGTGCCGTGTTTTCGTGTCATGCCCATATTTGGAAAGTTTTAGTATATTTATGTGACGGAGAATCAAGAAAAATTAGGATTAATTTAGTAAACAGGGCATTCGTGTCGGGTTCGTGTTTAGAGAGCTCAACCCAAACCCAACCCAATTAATTATCGTGTCGTGTTCGTGTCGACCCACTTACATAAATGGGTCATTAAGCCTCAACCCAAACCCGTTAATTTCGTGTCGTGTTTTCATGTCGTGTCATTATTTGCCAGCTCTACCTATAGCATAGGATCAGGTTCGATAAAGGAGTCGCCCAAACTATTTTCTATATTTATTTATTTTTTTAATTTATTTTGAGAATTTATTATTTTAGTTAGATTACCGACATATTTAAATTGGTTAATTATCAATATAAAATATTAGATTATTAAAATAAATATTTATTTTACATATTTGTTTAAGTATTTTAGTTAGGCTTATTGTTTGGATTTGTACTAGTCTTTGAACCCGTGCACTGCACGGGTAGTAAAAGTAAGTATTGTTAAAAGTAAAAATTTATGTATTTTTTAATTTAGTAAATAACTAAATTTTAAGAATAGTCCACTTTGACTATCCACATACTATTAATAAGTCTGTGTTGCTTAATTTTAATCAAAGTACCCTGCTTTTGTTTTCCTCGAGTTTTTAACATATGGGAGATGAAATCTGAAAAGTGGATATAAAGTTATCGGACATTTTATAACCTGTTAATTTAGGCAATATACATTTAATTTTACTCATTGTTGTACGTTTTTTTATATCATATTAACCCTATTATGTGTTATTATCTCAATTCTCTACCTTATATCTCATTTTCTCTCCCACCCAAAATCGCCTGAACATATGAAAGCAGCGTTCGCTATCACTGACCGATTACCTCGAGATTCAACAACAGACCCTCCACCGCAGTGGTGACCGTATCCAACACCTCAGACCCGACGTCTATCTTAACCCCTATCCCCCACCCCCACCCTCACCCCACGTCTTCCAACTATATTAGTACCCCATCTTGCTTTAATCGTCCCCTACCTCCAGCATAACCACCATTCCGGCCCTACCCTCATGTGTGATCCCCAATCCTTCTACTAAACTTATGCGACTTTTCACTCCATCGTTACCTACTCATCGCGACCCATCCCCTATTACGACCTCCCATCATCAACACTACTCATTATTCATTCGCCTTTCAAGTCGTCAAATACTATTTTTTTTTGTTTATTGAGCCATGTTAACACTTGTCTCTCAACATTGTTAATTTGAGATAATTCAAAGTGAGAGATTGAACATAAAACTTAAACGGATAAAGCATTTTTTTTTTGCTAACAACTTATTTACTCATTTCCTTACAATGTCATATGTTATGCATTAGTTGTTAGATAATTTTTTAAAGTCACTCCAACTTTTATGAATTGAAAATAATACTAAGTATCTAAATTGATTTTTTTTTTATAATTCTATATTATCTATTGCTCATGACCTCATATATATTATGGACTTACTTGGAGATCAAATGTTATTAAGCATCTAACTTTTATGAATTGAAATAGTGATATGCTTAAATATACAGACTAAGCATCTAAATTGACCAAACTCAAATTTAATTGGCCTAAACTCTTTATATGCTAAAAATATTTATTCTTAGATTTTAGTATTTACTTCACCAGTCGTAAACCATTTTTTATTTCCATTTACCTTATTCTATTTTCATCGTTTATATTTTGACACAAACAAACAAATTTGTATTTGAGTTGGTTAGCTATTTCACAACTTTAATTACATACTCCCTCCGTCTCGATCATTTGTTATCTATTCATTGCGGCACAAAGACCAAGAAAATGAGAAAAAGAAGAGAAAACTAATAATAAATAAAGAAGCTCTCTCACATGTCCAATTGCCCATATCACATACCCAACTTGTCAACTTACCTAAATTTACCAAAAGTAGAAATAGATAACAAATGAGTGATACACCCCAAAACGGAAATAGATAACAATTGACCGGGACGGAGGGAGTATTTTTCCATTCTTTGATGCAATAGTCTTATGATTAATTACCTCGAACCCCGTAAGTGACTAAATGATATTCTCTTAAGGTTCAAGATTCTTAAGTTACGAAAATGGCTCATTTTTTTGTTATACGTTTGCCTTGGTAATACTTTTGAGTAATTACTTTTCCATTTCATTTTATTCTTTCTCCAAAATTGAATCCAATTAATTGTCTCATTTTTAAATTTAGTATGTTAAATATATTAACAACCAATCTTATTCATAAAACTGTAACTACCACTCATCCAGTCCCTTGGTCAAAATGACATTATGTCCATTCATATTAATTACAGAGGTAGAACTGTTATTTTACCCAAGTCTCTTAACTTTTTTTCTCAAAATAGAAAGTAAGACGATAAATGTGTAATGAAAGAGTATCATTTTACTGAAATAGGTTTTCTATAAATAAAAAAAAAGGGTTTTTGAACGTGTGCGTTAAGTATACAAATTATTATATGAAATTAAAAAATATATTATTTTCTTGTGTCAACATTAGCAATACTTTCATATCTTCATAAAAATGTTGCTCAATGTCTAATTATCTATATAATATATTTATTCATAGTAACAATTTTTTTATAGAATATAACCTCTCATAAAGTAATCATCTCACAAATAGTGATGTTATATATAAGGTTTTCCCTAATTACTGTGTAAAACTGTTTTAAAATGTGATTGCCATTATATAAAAAACACATATTTATTCACTAATAGCATTAAATTATTATTTTCTTGGATAAAAAGACCACCTTATATGTAAAACAGTCTTATTCTAAAATTTATGATTTTGGAATGATATAACTAATTAGACCTACCAAAATTCGACCCGACCCGAAAACCCGACCCGTTTATTTAGGGTTACAAACCCGTTTTTTCCGACCCGCGACCCATTTGACTCGAACCCGAAATGACCCGTTATTTTAGGGTCGAGACCCGACCCGAACGGGTCGACCCGTTGGGTCAAACGTAAATCATGAATTTTATTAAAATATTAATATTTATATATTATATTTGAAAAAATAGTTAAAAAAAATATTTTTTTTATTACTTAAAATTACAAAAACAACTAAAAAGTTAATTTTATATAACTTTTATACATTTAATAATAAAATAATTATTAAAAAAACTTTATTTTAATAATTATGTCAATATAATTAATGTAAACGTTGAATATGATTAAAATATTAATTTTAAATATGATTTACATTTTTAAAAAAATATTTTTTTTAATTAAAAAAATCGTTTAAAAAATATGTTAGAAATTATTTCTTGACCCGTATTCTGACCCTAACTCGACCCGTGACCCGTATATCCCGACCCGTATGACCCGACCCACCCGACCCGTCTGACAGGTCTATAACTAATACAGAATGTTTAATCGTTTTCTCAACAATTAAAATCGTCTTCAAATCTTTCCAAATTTAATACATTAAATAATATTTTTTTGTAAAAGAAGAAGAAGAAGAAGAAGAAGAAGAGTAGTTTTAGAAATAGGAAAATTTAGTAAATTACGAAAAATCCTAAAGAATAAAAGATGAAAGCGGGGCTATTAACGGATGACTTGATCTTTCATAATCACCATCAACTCTTAATGCTTCATCCTACTCATCAAACATATTGTATCTTCAAAATTACTTGTATTTCAATTTCTTCTAATATAAATACATTTTAATATTAATTCACCGAAAAGGATAATTATAATCAAAGGTATAATATCTGGTAAAAATCTTTTAAATATGGAAATGATGTTGATTATACGGAAATGGAATACTTAATTTGCAAATGACATGTGGCAGAAGCCATCTGCCGATGACACTGGCAAATGGTTTCTGCTTTAATATATAATATGATATGATGATTATGCATAAGACTGTCTTTTTGTGCTTTGCTTTTTGCTTGTTGGCCGTCTAAGGGAACATGAGCCATGTATCTCATTTTTTGGGCCATTTTATTTTCTTTGTTGTATTGGGCCATCACTTAGAAGCTTGCATTAAAACATCCTTTATTACATATTCACATATCGTTGCATATTGGTAATTTTCTTGTTTGAAACTCTATCCTTCTGCCTCCCTAGTGGTTTACTACAAACTACAGCACTTTTGTTAACTTCTACGTTAAAACAGGGGATTTGGATAGCTTTGATACTCTAAAAGAGCGACGAGTAACTTCGCAGAGGTAAACAAAGTTGGACAAGGTGGTTTCGGAGAGGTATACAAGGTATCGCTCATGTTTTATCACATTTATATTTTTATTATTTTTTTTGGTAATTGTAGTATATTTTTTTTCTAACAATTATAATAAACAGGGAAGACTTTCAAATGGTGAAGTGGTGGCAATAAAAAGGCTCGCAAGAAACTATGGACAAGGGATAGATCAATTCAAGAATGAAGTCATGTTACTTGCAAAGCTACAACACAAGAATTTGGTGAAGTTGATTGGATTATGCATGTCAAAAACCGAAAGAGTCTTAATATATGAGTTCTTACCAAACTCGAGTCTCGATCGCATTCTTTTCGGTATGTTTATTCCCAAACTTTTTATTTAATTGTTTTTAAATTATAGGAAACTAGTTTTCAGCTCGTGCAAAATTACACGCGTATATTTTTAAAAACATTGATATAATGATTACATTTAAAAAATATTAACCAAAATATATGAATATTTTATACTCTATTTCTTTTAGTTGTATTGTTTTCAGCGGTAGTGTTGAAATTCATTATTTTCCTTTCTAGCGTTTAAAGTAATTTTTTGAGACTTTTTTATTTTATTTTTCATTATTCATAAAAAAAATATTATGTTTTGTTTTTGGTAATAGTTATACTTCATGAGAATCAAATGGTAATTTTTTGTTTAGAATTAGAAAATATGTAAATCTGGTAATTGTATGCTTAAAAAATTATTTAACATTGATGTAACTACTCCGTATATTTTTATAGCTATCAAAGCCCTTATTCTATCAATTTTAATTTGTTCAATTTTTGGGAACATTGTATTGATATTTTATATTATATTATTAACTTAATATTCTTAAAGTTGTAAAATTATAAAATTAAAGAAATAAGAATCATTATATAAACACATTCTTATCATATTTTTTTTGGGTGTGTAACTGCGTATAACTTATCAGATTATAAATATGTAATGAAAAAGAAAGCAATTCAACTAACTGGCAAATGGGGCCTACGATTTATTTTATGGGAAAAAAAAAAAAGAAAAACAAAACTGCATAAGGTGACGTGGATCAATGTGGATGCATGAAATGTTTCTATATTTATTAAGATAAGATACAACAATTTGCTACAAACTCTTTTATAGGACTATCCTATAACGTAGAACTGACCAATAGGAGAATAACCAATAATCAACACTCGATTATATTTACAGTTTAAGTTTATTTTGACAATTTGATGTTTTATAATGGCTATCGACATATTTAAATGGGCAAGTTATCAAAATAAAGTATTAGGCTATCAAAATAAAATGTACAAGAATATTAAGTAATTTAGGCTTTATGTTATTGGGTTGGTCTTATATGTGAAATGGCCTTATAGAACAATTTGTGTTTATACTTTTTTTAGGGGAAGAAATACTTATATTAAATCAATTTCCGCCATTACCAAAATAGCATCCGAATAATTTTCGACATACACCGTTTCCATATTTGCTGACAGGCACAATCTAGCAGCATGATGTGCCAGAGTATTCCCTCCTCTCTTAATGTGAGAAAACAAACACGGAGAAAACAAAGAAACATAAGAAAAAATATTGGAAATGTATAGACCAAACAGATTCCTTGAAATTCTCCTATTCTTTGCTGCGTTAACAGCCCCCTGCGCTTCACTTTGCAGCACGAGCTCCTCCCAACCTCCTCGCCTTACCAGTTTTAACCCGAACCTCATCACCTTCGCCTCTGCTACCTCCGAACTCCACCCACCACACACCCTGCGACACCCTACCATCACGACCTCCCCGGACGCATTCCTAACACCTACACCCAGCCCCACCTCTCCATTATCAAAAATTGTCGCATCTGTGTTCTTCACGTTTCCATGGTGTGGCTGAACCCATACATCACTCAATTGGCGTCCCTGCTCAGTACGCAGCACTCTGCCTTCCACTCTATAGGATGAAACTTCCACCATTCTTATGAAACCCATTAATACTAGATCATGGTTAGGCTCTTCAATTCCCCCCTCAAAAACCCGTGCATTACGGATATACCACAGGGCCCAAACCATAACCAAGTATCGTCGCAGCGCCGTCCTATCTAACCTCTCCCAAATCCACACCAACCAATGGGCACAAGACTCCCTGTTAGGCGCCTCCTTATTAAGGACATCAAACTCACTACTCTCCCAAACGGCCCTTACCCACCCACATTCCAACAGCGCATGGATGGCGATTTCATTCTCCACCCCACACACTACAAATCGGGTCAGGAGCACAATAGCGATAAGCCAAATTCGCTCGCACCCCAGCAGATTCGCACTTGCCCTCCACGCATAATTAGCTCATTTTGGAGGTACTTGGAGCTTCCAAATCCTTCGTCACCAGCTAGTAACCCCATCCCCCACGTTAATATTTGCAACCGAAGACTATGAATGCTTCCCAAACCAATATCCTGACTTAATGGAATATGAACCATACTTATTCGGCCACCAAAAGAGTTGATCGTCCGTCTCCTCACAGCTCAACGGCAGGCTCAGAATAACTTTAGCCGCCGCCTGAGAAAACAGCTCATATATGTAATCTATTTTCCACACCGCCATCTCCCCATCAATAAGAGAATCCACCGTCATTTCCGGGCCAGCCTCGATATTTGGAGCTAGAAATTTTGTACCCCTCGCCAGAAATCCATGCATCCTCCCACACCTTAACCTTTCGTCCATTCCCAATCCTCCATCGAAGCCCGTCTAATATCAATGGCTTAGCATTCCACATACTCCGCTAAGTAAAGCTCGGGTCAAAACCTCGTCTCGCCTTTATGACCGTGTTATTCTTATAGTATCTAGCTTTGAGCACCCGGCACACCAGAGAATCCGGAGTCACCACTAGTCTCCAAACGTGTTTAGCAAGAAGAGCTTGGTTGAAAACACGCAAATCCCAGAATTCCATCCCTCCAAGATTCTTCGGCTGACACATCTTATCCCACGTCCACCAGTGCAGCTTCCTCTCCCCTGCCTTCGAACCGAACCAAAAACGAGTCATCATCGCATGCATCACCTCTATAATCCCCCCAGGAATGGCAAAAAGGCTCATCATATATTGTAACACCCCCTCATACCAAGGTGCCTTACTAGGATAACCCTACTATGAAAGTGTGTTACCATCTCGGTTGTCCGAGGTTAGTACATATCAAAAACGTCTGAACTGAGCACATTTATTAAAATACCATAAAGTATAAAAGTTTACATCAACCAAATCCCAAACTGTTACAATAAAACAACTCAAATGTCTAACAACTAAGAAATAAAAACTAAGACTCGGACGGTGATGCTACGACTGGTGATGACAACCCTCCCATGACTGCCCCAAGCTCACCAATAGCAATACCTGTCAAGTCTGCTCACCATCCCCGAATGGATCACAGCAGATTCCACAAACAACAACGGGGTTAGTATTACTCAATCATTATAAGACAAACAAACATGATAACCAGCTGATCATCCTCCACTCCCAGTCTTCCGATCTCACACAGTAACCGACTACACACCGAAGTGTGTAGCCCTGCCAGATTACCCATCGCAACAGGTAATCCTCGCCGCCAGTGGGTGACCGCAACCGATCCCACCTAGTCCAGCTCGTCAACGACCGACTAACAATCCCTGTCCCTTAATGTCAACATCCCCTCCCGTGGCGGGTTCCACGGAGGGCAAACTAGGGTATGAAGCCACTCCCGCAAGTAACTCCACCACAAACACAACACACACAGCATCACGGCTGTCACAACATCTCCCCACCAACACCGTCACAACAACGCCCATACTCCGATGATCAGCAGATAACAATAATCACAAAACAATCATGTCTTAAACAATGAACAATAAACTGAGTAGGGAAAACCCTACCTTAGCAATCAACAGCAGACGGAAACCGAACAATCAGAAAGGCTTCTCTATGAAGTCTTCTCCTATTCAATAATCGCATAACACAATTACACATTGTACAATACCCCATATTCCCCAATTCCATATATACAGTAACCCCAAAAGAATACAAATGACATGGAAATAACACTTACCAACAGTAGAGTGAGAGATTACACGCGAGGACTACGGCGATTGTACACACACAATGAGATTATGGAATGATTTGGGGAGTGATTAAAGTGTGATTAAGGAAATCATAAAGTGATTAGGGTAGAAATGACGTTTAGAAACTGACTTTGAATATAAAATAACCCTAAACACTCCCGCCTCAAACCGCTGAATTACTACTCGCCAGACCGGATACTCGGTCGAGTAAAGTGTATACTCGGCCGAGTATCCTCTACTCGGTCGAATATTCACTATACTCGGTCGAGTATTCCTCGGCAAAACAAAAACAGACTACACCATCAGCACTACTCGGCCGAGTAGGCTCTACTCGGTCGAGTATTCACTTAAGAAAATCCGTAGTATTACAGTCTTCCTCCCTTAAAAAGAAATTCGTCCCGAAGTTCACACACCATCCTTAACAAGACACCACAAACCACAAAGAAAGACTTCCCAAACAAACATTTATCAATGTCAAAGAACCACACAAGACACCACAAGACTCACTAACCCGACTCAAAATAAAGCAAAACACACACGCGACCATCTCCTACCCCCCTAAAAACACAATGGTTATGTCCCCGTAACCAAACATACCTGATCAAAAAGACTAGGAAAACGTTCTCGCATGGCTTCCTCGGGTTCCCATGTGGCCTCTTCCACATTGTGATTAGACCAAAGTACCTTGAGCTGGACCGTCTCACCATTCCTTGTCTTACGGACCTTGCGGTCAAGAATCTCTTTAGGACCCTCGGCGTAGGACAAGGACTCATCAAGCTCGATGTTCTCCATCTCAAGGATATGCGATGGGTCACTCACATACTTCCGAAGTTAGGAAACATGGAAAACATTGTGGACTTTATCCAAAGCTGGTGGCAAAGCTAATCTGTAGGCTACCTCGCCTATCCGGTCCAAAATCTCATAAGGACCTATAAACTTCTGACTTATCTTACCTTTCTTTCCAAATCTCATTACACCTCGCATATGTGACACTTTCAAAAGGACCTTATCACCTACCGCGAACTCAATATCTCTGCGGTGCAAATCGGCATAACTCTTCTGACGGTCTTGAGCTGCTCTCATCTTTTGCCGAATCATATGGACCTGCTTAACCATATCCTGGACCAGCTGTGGCCCTAAAACCACTGTCTCAGAACTATCATCCCAACAAACTGGACTTCGGCCCTTCCGACCATACAAAGCCTCAAAAGGTGCCATCCCGATACTCGTATGATAACTGTTGTTGTATGAAAACTCAATCAGGTCAAGCCTGTCTTCCCAGCTGCCCCCAAACTCCTGGACACATGCCCTAAACATGTCCTCTAGGGTCTTGATGGTTCGTTCTGTCTGACCATCAGTTGCCGGATGAAAAGCTGTACTCATCTTCAAGGTTGTACCCATAAATTCTTGCAGTTCTTGCCAAAACTTGGATATGAACCTCGCATCACCATCAGAAACGATATCCTTGGGTATACCATATAACCGTCACTAGTAGAAAAAACCACTATCACGACGCGGTTATCGTGGCGGTTCTAAGAGAAATGACGCGAAAAGCCCAATAAATTGGCGGTAACACAATTTTTATGTATGTAGGAGGTCTATTGTGGCGGTTTATGTAAGAAACGACGTGATAACTGGAACTTTTTATGACGGTTCCGAATAGAAAACGCCACCATAAGTTAATTATGGCGGTTATATAAACAACCGACGTTAAAAATGACGCTAAAAGTTAATAATAAGTGTGCTAAAAAACCGCCATTATTTATTTTTGTGTCGGTTTTTAATCACAACTTCACAACCGACTTTAATAGCAAAAACAACTAACGCGCAAAACCCTTCACATTTCCCTAATACACAATTCAGCCCATTGATTCATTCATCCTCTCTTCATCTCCACACCCCCAAAATCTCAATCCCCTCAATTCAATCATCAATAGAAAATCTGATACCGGCAACCATCCATTTCCTTCTCACGCCTCCGTCGACAACCCACACCAGACTCCGTGAACTGGGCATCTCTTTCACCAGACTCGTTTAATATCCCATGTAAGTTACTACACTATATGAATCTTTAATCGTAATTTTAAATTTTGTATTAAATCTAACACCGGAAACACCGGACCACCCACGCCCCTTCCTTCGAATCCTACACCCTAATTTTGCGACCATCAACAATCTGAGGAGGTATAAACCCTAATTTTTGATTTGTTTTTTTATATGTAATTAATTGGGGGTTGAATTTGAATTTTTGTATGTAATTAGTTGGGGAATGAATAAGGTAAAATCCCTAATCTAAAACTTAACATCGTTATTTAATTATCAGATCTTTGGGTCTTTGATTTCATAAGGTTTGGAAATGGGTTTTGTTGCTTGATTTTATTTGATTGTGTTAATTGATATTTGGTAGTTTGCTGCAACATTGATCAGGCTTTACTCTTGTTTGATCTTAGTTAATTGTACTCTTCAAGTTTTAGCTTATGGGAATTTATTTCTCACGACCGAGACCAATCAACCGTAGTTTAACATAAGGCACCACAAGGAAATTAATTATGTTCTTTTGCTAGTCTTTGGTATCGGCATTGGGCTCTCTACATTTACATTTCATATAATTTGCGTTGTCTGTAAGTGTCCATAGGCTTTAGATAGTCATACACTTTAGTCTCTTTTTTCTCTTTTCCAAGCAAATGTAAATGTAGAGAGGCCAATGCCATGTACCTGATGTAAGTATATCAATTATTTTGAATCCCGTCCCCACTTATAAGATGTGTAGTAGTTTGATGATCTGGTATATCATGAACCTGTTGTTATGTGATGTAACCTAATGTTTGATGTGTACTATCTTAAAATTCAACAGATTTGGTGTCTTACTTATCATCAAGGAAAACAGAGAAAGCTATTATTTTGCTAAGGTCATATCATTACTCCAAGTTGTCTTTTTCTTGCTTGTTTATCTGTCTGGCTGAACTAACTAGAAAATTAGATTGGCAGTTGAGAAGGATCCTGATTGTTATAGAGTTCACTGGAAGACATTATGATGGAGAAGGGACTCTTCAAGACTTCAACAAAGCCTCGGAATATTCAGAATGTGCTATTTCTAAGGTATTGATTTATCCTTATAATTGAAGACATTCTTCTGTTAAAGTTTCTTAGCTTCCTCCCTCACTCTGTAATTTTGGAACACTTCCATAATGATCATCTAGTCTAATTTTCAAGTAGCATTTGGTATAGCTACACTTTAACGAGGGTGGTTCTCGGTTGAATATTTTTTTACTAGAGATTAGACAATAAACTCTTGCAAAGCGAGCTTGATACAAACAAGTTTGACTTGTATGACAGGTTATATGGCCTAACAATCTGCTTTTTTGATATCTAAACCTTAACATGATCTACGTTTTCTACAGGAACGAGTGATACCCTTTTGAACATTGTCGACGACGAAGGAGAACGATAACGAAGCCTTAAGGACATTGGATACTCTTACTGAGGGAACTCTGGTACCTTATGTTCAACTTGCATTCCTTGCGGATAGGGTTCAAAATACAGGTTCGTAGATTGTGCCTTAGGTATTGAAGAGATCTAGTTAAAGAAAGGGACAAGTAAAATAATTTGTCTCAAAGCCACAATTGTTATGTTTTACTCTCCATGATTTCACACGATTTAATTGTGGTGTTCCAAATGGTTTTCTATTGTTGTTTGTTATTTGTTGTTGAATTTCGATTGCAATGCCTTGTATTGGTTTTCCCAAAATTATAAACCCTAATTTCCGAGTCTAATTGATTTTATCATGCTATTAGTCGTCACTTGGTGCATTTAAAGTTGTTCAATTTTAGAATCACGCTTATTCGTCCTAGGATGGCAATCACGTATCCGTTTATTTTTTTTTCTGTAAATCGTCCTATTTTTCATTCATTTCCTGCTGAATTGTTATCATTTTAGTGTGTTTCTCCTCTAATTTTGCTTCGTTCTACTCTAATTTATACTACTATGTATGTTCTCTCTTTTTAGGTATATATTTCTTCATTTGAATCTTATGGGGGAGGGTTGGAGAGCAATAAGATGCAAAGTTAAGTGCCTAATTTTGTGTGCTTGTGTAGATTGTCTTGTTTATATGTGAATGACCCAACTGATGCAAATCTCCTCACTGAAGAACAAACCAAAAACTTTGGTTTCATGCTCGAAGCTTTACGAGTCTTTATAGTAGTGTAATGGTAGGTAATCCTAGCTGGTTTAGTAGGACAATTAACCAAATGATTGGCCAATAATTTATTAGTCATGGTTTCAAATCGAGAATTTTCGATAACTTGGTGAATTCTTATCTTGATGAATTCTATCGTATTACTCTCTTAGTTTTGAATCTTGGTTGAGTTCGTCTCTGAAATGTATGTAGGAAAAATATTAGTGATTGGCTCTACAAGATCAGCAGCTTAGGAGGACATAGCCATAGAGGACCGAATGTATTGACGTTGAATCCTTGCTTTAGTTTGCTAATATGCCATCAATTTCAACTTCCTTTAAAATTGTTGACAACCAAAACACCGATTTTCTTTGCTGAAGGTAAGTTCTGCAATGTGTGTATTAGCTTTTTTAGTAATTGGTGAAGTCATATGCTACGAATGTTTTTGGTTTATTGCTCTTTCTTGTCAATCACTGCTCGACACCCTCACTGCCACCCGATGCCGTCTGTGGTACCTTTACAATTTTCAACCTACCAGAAGATATAATTAAGTTTAGCAATATTGTGTTAGTCCAATCTGTTGATTTTAATAATGCTGAGGTTATTTTTCTTACTATTGGTTTGCTAAATTTATTATTGCAGATTCAACAATGTTGATTGACGAGATGAAAGATGTTAAAGAGGTGTGGACTATCAAAAGTATAGAGAACATGTAATGTTGATTAGTTTATTAACTAAGACGTGTATGTGATTATTTATACACTTGGATGTTATTTATACACAAGTTTTTTGGTTGTTATTCCCTTGTATGTATTATATGTTCATTTCGCTATTTGGATTGTCAAATCTCTAGAATATTGATACCAAAATTTTGGTAGCAAATAATTTTTTTTTTTTAAATAACTACCTATGGTGGCGGTTTTTCACCAAACAACCGACGTTATAATTACCTTTAGTGGCGGTTCTGCACCAACAACCGACGTTATAAGTACCTTTAGTGGCGGTTCTGTAACAATAACCGTCGTTATAGAGAACATGTAATGGTGTAATGATATTATTGATATACCTATGGTGGCGGTTTTCAAACAATAACCGCCACTATATGTGAGTTATAATGGCGGTTCTTGTCTAACAACCGACGTTTTATTTAAGTTTATAATGGCGGTTTTGGTCTATAACCGCCACTATAGGCGAGCTATAGTGGCGGTTGTACAACCGCCGCATAAGTATATACGACCCCGTGATATACGACGGACCCAAAACCTTTCAAAACCGCCACAAAAGGTCATTTATGACCGCCACCGTAGGGGGTTTTTCTACTAGTGCGTACCACATGCCTCCTGTAACCCAACGCCAGCTACATCTTAGACCAGGTATCTTTCATAGGGACAAAGTGAGCTGACTTGGTTAACCGATCCACAATCACCCAGATCATGTTATTACCTTGCTGTGACCTAGGCAATCCCACAATGAAGTCCATGGAGATGGACTCCCACTTCCACTCGGGTACCTCCAAGTAGGGGTGAGCAAAACCGTGTATCCGATACGGTTTTCAAAACCGTATCGGGTATACGGTTTTTAAAATCGCAAAAATCACTATACGGATCCGATACGGTTTAATAGGAATATACGGTTTTCGGGTACCCGGAAAAACCGTGTATACGGAAGTCGTATATACGGATACGGTTTGGTGACAAATGCCCAATTAAACATTGTAATTATTCAAGAGCTAATACATTACCTCTAATATGACCACCTCTTAGAAAGGGCTGATTTTTGTTTATTGAGATAAGTTAGTAAAAAAAGTCATAAAAAACATTATAAGAGTGGAGTTGAAAGGGGAACTTTGCATTTTTTTTATACAAAAACTTCAAACCGTGTCAGAAACCGTATATACGGTTTCGTTTTTGCCCGACCCGGATACGGTACGGTTTTTATATATAAAACCGTATCGTATATACGGAAATCCGTATAACTCAAACCGTTTACCGTATCGTATCTGTATTATAAAACTGTATCGTATATTTTTGCTCACCCCTACCTCCAAGGACTGAATCTTACCCTGTGGTCTCCTCTGCTCACCTTTGACCCTCTGGCAGGTCAAACATCTAGCCACAAACTCAGCTACATCCCTCTTCATGTTTGGCCACCAGAAAGTCTTCTTAAGGTCTTTATAAAGCTTGTCACCACCCGGGTGAACCGAATAAGGAGTGAAATGAGCCTCCATCAAGATCACTCTCCTCAACTCTGCATCCTCAGGAACACACCATCTCCCATCAAAACGGACACTCCCATTTGTATGGATAGAAAACCTAGAAATCGTCCCACTCTCTACTCTGGACTTCCACTCCTGGATCTTAGGATCAAGCTCTTGTTTACTCTTGATGTTCTCATATAACTCTGGCTCGATCGTCAAATCCCCGATGGTATCCCCCTTCCTTAACATAAAGATCCCCATCCTAGACACCTCATCCCTCAGCTTCAGTAAAGACATTGCCGTATATAGCGAATGAACGCTCTTCCTACTCAAAGCATCTGCAACAACGTTAGCCTTACCCTCATGATAGATGATCTCCATATCATAATCTCCGATCAGCTCCATCCACTGTCTCTGTCGCATGTGAAGCTCCTTCTGAGTGTAGATATATTTTAAGCTCTTATGATCAGAAAACACCTTAAAGGTTGCTCCATAATGGTAGTGCCTCTAAATCTTAAGAGCGAAAACAACTGCACCCAGCTCCAGATCATGAGTAGGGTAATTCTCCTCATATGGCTTAAGCTGCCTCGAAGCATAAGCTATGACCTTCCCTGCCTGCATCAAAACACAACCAAGACCATTCTTTGAAGCATCGATATATACCTCAAAGTTCTCACATCCCTCTGGCAAAGCTAGGACAGGAGCTGTAGTTAAGCGTTCCTTTAAGGTCTGAAACGCCGTCTCACAACTCTCATCCCAAACAAATCTGGTGTCCTTCCTCATCAAAGATGTCATAGGCCGTGCTATGGTAGAGAAGCCTTTCAAAAATATCTTGTAGTAGCCAGCAAGGCCTAAGAAACTCCGAATCTCAGCAACATTCTACGGTGATTCCCACTTGGTGACGGCCTCAATCTTACTAGGATCCACAGACACCCCCTTCTTAGATATCACATGACCCAGAAAAGCCACCACCTCGAGCCAGAACTCGCACTTAGATAGCTTGGCATAAAGTTGATTCTCTCTCAGAGTCTGCAAGACTATCCTCAAGTGCTCCTCATGTTCTTCCTTAGTCTTAGAATAGACTAAGATGTCGCCGATAAAAACAACCACAAACCTGTCCAAGAACGGTGTAAAGATTCGGTTCATCAAGTCCATGAAAGCTGCTGGTGCATTGGTCAACCCAAAAGGCATTACCACGTACTCATAATGACCATATCGAGATCGGAACGTTGTCTTAGGAATATCATCACCTGCTATCCTCAGCTGGTGATAGCCCGACCTCAGATCAATCTTGGAGAACACACCTGCTCCACTTAGCTGATCAAACAGGTCATCAATCCTAGGCAAAGGATACTTGTTCTTCACTGTGACACGATTGAGCTCTCTGTAATCAATGCACAGTCTCATACTCCCATCTTTCTTCTTCACAAAAAGGACTGGGGCTCCCCACAGTGACACACTAGGTCTGATATAACCCTTGCTTAGCAACTCATATATCTGCTTCTTCAACTCAGCTAACTCTTTAGGTGCCATACGGTAAGGCGCTTTGGATATCGGACATGTTCCCGGTTTAAGCTCCACACTGAAGTCCACGTCCCTCTTGGGCGGCAAACTCGGTATCTCCTCAGGAAAGACATCATCAAACTCTCCCACCACAGGTATCTCAGCAGCTGTCTGTGGCTCTACACGGCGATCTCTCACATGAGAGAGAATCAAGGGGCACTTCTTCCTCAAACATGACTTTAAATGACTTTAAAGTCATCGCAACTATGAACTTACACTTAGGTTTTACCACAAACCCTCTATAGGACACCCTAACACCCTTAGGACCCTTTAAGGACACTCTCTTTTATCGACAATCTATCTTGGCATCATACTTATCCAGCCAATCCATCCCGACAATCACCTCAAACCCATCCATAGGAAACTCTAATAGGTCTACCGGTAAATCTACCCCTCCAACCACCATAGACACTCCCTTATACAACTTGATACACGACACATACTCCCCGGAAGGTATGAACACATCATCTTTTATAACCTCAAACTTCCCCAAACCCATGGACAAGGCATGACTCTTGGACACAAAAGAATGTGTAGCCCCCGAATCAAACAAAACAAAGGATGGTACATTATGAACGAGAAAGGTACCGGTAACTACATGAGCATCATTCTGCGCTTCCTGTTTGTCCATCATTAAAAGCTTCCCACTGTTTTTCTGTCCTCCTCCTTGAACCGAAGCATTGGAGGTACTTTGCTTGGCTGTTGAATCTTGGGTGGTGCTGTTATTCTGATGCTGATATGACCCACCACCACTGCGGTTATAACTGCCCTGGTTGCCCTGTCCACCTCTGTTGGTCCATGATCCACCCGGTCGGTTACTAGCAAAACTCTGAGTTGGCCTCTGAGAGAAATTCCCCTGCTGAGCTCCTGAACCAGTGTCGGGCCTGTAACTCGTGCATTCCCGTCTCCTGTGGCCTACTCCACCACAGTTGAAGCATGTGATGCCGAAGTTGTCACTCAGAATCCGACCTCCAGTCTTTCCCCAACCACGAGATCCCCCCGAGAAACCAGCTCCACCAGAAAAAGCCTTTGCATGGTTGAAGTTCCCCTTCTTGTTGCCCGACTGACTGTTGCTTCCACTGTCAGCCTTCCTCTTTTCAGCAGGAGTCCTCTCATTGATCTCTCTTGAAAGATCTACCATCCTCTCAGCTTGGCCCGCTCTTAGGTACACTTCCTTAAGGTCAGTAGCAACCCCAGCTGGCATACGGCTCACGATCTTGGCAGATAAACCCCTCTCAAAACGGAGAGCCAAACCCCTCTGTCCCAGCTGCATGTCCTCAACATAGCGAGATAGCTCTAAGAACCGATGATAGTACTCAGTGACTGTCATCTCTTCTAACATGGTGAAGGAATCAAACTCAGATCTCATCTTGTGTCGGATATGCTCCGTTACAAACTGCTCTCTCATAGCGCTCTTCAACCCTGACCACGGGATAGCTCCAAGACCCTCAGCCGGGTAATAGGCTCTAGCATCTTCCTTGACGTTTTGCCACCACACAACGGCTTCACCTCTCAGGTAGTATACTTCCTGCTCAACGATCATGTCTTCGGGACACTTAACCATTTCCATGAGACTTTCAATCTCACGGTGCCACTTCTCGAGTAGCTTTGGTTCCCCCACCCCTTCATATGTGGGAGGGTTGAAGCGAGCAATGATGATGCTGAGCTGAGTAGCATCCACCGGCTTCTCATTCCCCTTCCCGACATTTTTAAGAGCTTCAAGGAGAGCCTCTTGTTTCTCAATCATACGAGCAACCTCATCAAGGGACATCTCAGAAGCTTGAATCTGTGCGGGGGTTCTTTTGGGCGGCATTTTGAGCTGATAAGAAATAAGGAAACGTAAGCACAAAAGCCTACGGCTCAAAATGTAACAATCCTCCACAAAAGAAACACTCGGCCGAGTATAAGACAATACTCGGTCGAGTAGTCGACTCCAGCAGCCAATGTCAAAAACCCAGAATGCATACTCGGTCGAGTACACACATCACTCGGCCCAGTAGGCACTACTCGGTCGAGTACAGCTACTTACTCGGTCGAGTGAACACATGCAGTAGCCATTGTTACTCACTGCCAAACAAAATTCGGTCGAGTGCTTGGTTACTCGGCCGAGTACCCCTACTCGGTCAAGTGCCTGCCCTGCTCGGCCGAGTCATACCAAAGACGGGTTAAAACAATGTACAGTCCCCTATCATGGTTTCTATTCCCTCATCAAACAAATAACAACAGGAACTTAAATGCCACGTTATAAACACACAACCATACCAATCATTCACAAGCTAAACCAATACACCAAAATTTCACATACCCGTCTACCACTTTTCCAATCCATACTTACGAATCCCACATATAAGTTTCCAACCATCACTTATTATCACCATGAATCTTCACATACATGCACATACAAGACACAACTCTCAACACACTTCCCCATGTGACCGGCTCGAGTTAATAAGAGCCAAGTTGCGACTCCGGGACGTCTCCCGAGTCTTTGCGGTAGCTCCAAACAACTCTCCCACGGTTCATTTTATTTAGACTCCCTAAGTTCATTAGATTCATTTGTTTAGGTGCTTAACCTGCTCGATACCACTTTGTAACACCCCCTCATACCAAGGTGCCTTACTAGGACCACCCCACCATGAAAGTGTGTTACCATCTCGGTTGCCCGAGGTTAGTACATATCAAAAGCGTCTGAACTGAGCACATTTATTAAAATACCATAAAGTATAAAAGTTTACATCAACCAAATCCCAAATCACATAATAAAACAACTCAAATGTCTAACAACTAAGAAATAAAAACTAAGACTCGGGGCGGTGATGCTACGACTGGTGATGACAACCCTCCCATGACTGCCCCAAGCTCACCAATAGCAATACCTGTCAAGTCTGCTCACCATCCCCGAATGGATCACAGCAGATTTCACAAACAACAACGGGGTCAGTATTCCTCAATCACTATAAGACAAACAAACATGATAACCAGCTGATCATCCTCCACTCCCAGTCTCCCGATCTCACACGGTAACCGACTACACACCGAAGTGCGTAGCCTTGCTAGATTACCCATCGCAACAGGTAATCCTCGCCGCCAGTGAGTGACCGCAGCCGATTCCACCTAGTCCAGCTCGTCAACGAGCGACTAACAATCCCCGTCCCTTAATGTGCACATCCCCTCCCGTGGCGGATTCAACGGAGGGCGAACTAGGGTGTGAAGCCACTCCCGCAAGTGACTCCACCACAAACACAACACATACAGCATCACGGTTGTCACAACATCTCCCCACCAACACCGTCACAACAATGCCCATACTCCGATGATCAGCAGATAACAATAATCACAAAACAATCATGTCTTAAACAATGAACAGTAAACTGAGTATGGAAAACCCTACCTTAGCAATCAACAGCAGACGGAAACCGAACAATCAGAAAGGCTCCTCTATGAAGTCTTCTCCTATACAATAATCACATAACACAATTACACATTGCACAATCCCCCATATTCCCTAATTCCATATATACAGTAACCCCAAAAGAATACAAATGACATGGAAATAACACTTACCAACAGTAGAGTGAGAGATTACACGCGAGGACTACGACGATTGTACACACACAATGAGATTATAGAATGATTTGGGAGTGATTAGAGTGTGATTAATGAAATTGTAAAGTGATTAGGGTAGAAATGACGTTTTAGAAACTGACTTTGAATATAAAATAACCCTAAACACTCCCGCCTCAAACCGCTGAATTACTACTCGCCAGACCGGATACTCGGTCGAGTAAAGTGTATACTCGGCCGAGTATCCTCTACTCGGTCGAGTATTCACTATACTCGGCCGAGTATTCCTCGGCAGAACCAAAACAGACTACACCATCAGCACTATTCAGCCGAGTAGGCTCTACTCGGTCGAGTATTCACTTAAGAAAATCCGTAGTATTACATATATGTTGGGATGGCCTAGGTAATTGCCTTAATCAGTATCTCTATCCCCGGAAAGGACAACATTCTCTTATTCCACCCTTGCATTTTCTTCCATATACAATCCTTCAAGTCCGCAAAGATAGCTTTTTTCGACTTACCAATAATAGTTGGGAGTCCAAGGTATTTTTCATATTCTCCACCTTGAGCACACCAAGAGTATTTATGATAGTTTCTGTGCATTGAATCGTAACCTTTTTGCTAAAAAACACCTCCGACTTAGCATAATTAATTTTCTGCCCCGATGCTCTCTTATATTGGCTGATAATATCAGCTATTGCAGAGCATTCCCTAACATTTGCTCAAACAAAAAGAATACAATCGTCCGCAAATAATAAATGGGACACCCTAGGTGCCTCCCTACAAAACCGAAACCCATGGATCTGACTATCATCAGCTCCTCTCCGTATCATCCAAGAGAAGGCTTCTGCGCAAAGAAGAAAAAGTTAAGGTGATATAGGGTCCCCCTGCTTCAGCCCCGACTCGGAATAACACGCTCAGAGGCCCTACCATTAACCACAAAAGCATGTGAAACTCTGGACACACATGACATAACCCGTCTTCGCCAGTTCTCCGAGAAACCTATCTGCCGCATCACCACCTCAAGAAAACCCCCACTCCACTCTATCGTACGCCTTACCCATATCTAACTCAAGAGCAACACTCTCATTCCGCCCCTCACCCCCCTCGCTTCATGGCATGGAAATAAAAAGGCAATTAAAACGTTATCTGTTATGTTTCCCCGGGGCAAAGGCGCTTTGATTCTCCGAAATAACCTCATTCAAGCACCCCTTCAGCCTATTAGCTAATGTTTTGGAAATTATTTTTTAAAGCACATTACATAAGCTAGTAGGTCTAAACTCTGTAATTCTTTTCGGTTCGGGACACTTCGGTATAAGCACCACATTATTTTGGTTAACTTCCGTCAAATTAGCCTTACCCATCCACCAATCCCTCACAAACGAGCACACATCCCTTCCCACCACATCCAAATATATTTGATAAAAGCGAGTTGTCATACTGTCCGAGCTTGGCGCCTTTTGAGGGTGCATCTGGAACAGAGCCTCTTTTACCTTCGCATCGCTCAAATCTCTGTCAAAAAGCTCGTTCATCTCCGGAGTTATAACCTCACGCATAACAGCCGCTACAGCCTCCATATTATTCGGGTTACAGGACTCAAACAACTCCCTAAAATAGCTATCAATCACCCTTCCCGCCTCCTCCTCCTTCTCACACCAGCACCCTTCATTATCCTCAATGCCCACGATTTTATTCCTCTTCCGCCGTTGTTTCGCATTGTGATGGAAATAAAAAGTGTTCTTATCCCCGTCCTTCAACTCCAGCCTACTCGCCCTCGTATACCAATATGATTCCACCTGGTACCGCAGCTTCTCAATCTCCTTAACCAAAGCCCGACAATGAGCCAGCATATCCCCCGACGGGGGTCTTCTCTACCACCGCCCTAATTCATCCTCCTTCTCCTTAAGTCGCCTTTTAGCATCACCAAATTGGACTTTAGCCCAACTTTTAAGCTCTCCCGCCACTCGTTGAACCTTCTCCGCCACCCCTCCAATTCCTTCCTTGTCCCACGCCTCTTTCACCACACTACCATACCCTTCATCCGCTGCCCAAAAAGGTTCGAACTTGAATCCTCGGTGGCCCACCCGTCCACCACGCCCTTCATCTAGAAGAAAAGCAGCATCGTCTGACACATACAACGAATACGTACTCACTGCCGTCCTAGGGAAAAACAAGCCCCACTCCTCCGTCACAATAACCCTATCCAGCTTCTCCCTCACAAACGTCCTCATGTGCAACCCCATCTGCCACGTAAACTTATTCCCCCGAAACCCCAAATCGTGAAAGCCACACACATCCATAGTCTCGCGAAAAGCATCCATCATCCGCTCACTCCTCACCCTTCCCCCCTCCTTTTCATGTGGGCTAAGGATTTCGTTGAAATCACCAAAGAGGACAAGCGGCACAGTACACGACTCTACGATCCTCCACGCCCTAATTTGTGTTTATACTTAGTGACATTATCCTTCATTTTTATTGAGGGGGTGTTTGGTTGGCATCATTAAAATGTATGGGGAATGGATCAATCCATTCCAATGTTTGGTTGAAGTATTTTGGAATGGAGTTAAATACCCAATGGATTCTAACCCCATTCCAACCCATTGAAATCTCATACTAAACTCCTTCCCATGAATCGTACTCCATGCCTTTATGTTTATTTTTCAATAAATTAAAAATGTTTTGAAAGGTATGGAGTTAGAACCTCATACTTTTATAGTTTCTCATTTTAATTCATTTTATTTCTAAGCAGCAAACAAACGACCCCTGGGTTTATTCCTCAATCTCATGATTCATTTGAAGTTTGGGCTCTAGTCTTAGATTATGGTTAAGTCTGGGTAAACACATAAACCAAGTTGTCTTATGTTAGGGCTTTAGTCATGTTAGACATTACTTGAAATTTGCATAAACATTATTATCAATTTCTTACAGGCCCAAGGCGAGCTAGTCTAGGATGGGAATCTCGATTCAGAATTATCATAGGGGTTTCAAAGGCGGTTTTGTATCTACATGAAGATTCACGATTTAAGATCATTCACCGTGATTTGAAACCAAGCAACATCCTTCTTGATCATCAATTGAACCCTAAAGTTTCTGATCTTGGCCTTGCTAGATTATTTAATGATGATCAATCGCAATCTGACACAAACGGGATCGTAGGCACTCCGTAAGTATTTACATTTTTAAGGGTTTGATGAAAAATTTCTTAGTTTTGATTAATTTATAATATTTAACAGTTTTTTACTTGTTTGCAGAGGTTACATGGCTCCCGAGTACGCAAGACAAGGCAAGATCTCAGCAAAGTTCGATGTATATAGTCTAGGAATTGTGATTCTCGAAATCGTAAGCGGTCAAAGAAACGGCTTCTCTGACCAACAATCGGACGAGGAAGGTCTAATACCCCGCGTGAGTAATCTTACTTAGTCTTGTTAGAATTTTTTTTATTTTGTAGAGATTATAGTATTGAAATCGCTTTAGAAAATACGGTTAATCATAACGGCTCTAAATACACTTTCTATCCCTAGCCTGGTTTTGGGGGTGTTCATC
Source organism: Silene latifolia (assembly GCF_048544455.1). Taxonomy (NCBI): domain Eukaryota; kingdom Viridiplantae; phylum Streptophyta; class Magnoliopsida; order Caryophyllales; family Caryophyllaceae; genus Silene; species Silene latifolia. The sequence goes on along the minus strand of NW_027413154.1, from coordinate 138,151 downwards.
TTCTTTATTTGAACCAGGCCCAAAGATACCATGGCCGAAAATTCTGACCATCGACACATTCAATACAAAGGAAAAAAGAATTTTTGGAAGTTGGGCCAAAATTTGTACAAATAGAAATTTTAGGAGGCCAAGGGATAGAACTTTCTTGGGCCTCTCACACATTTCAAAAGTATTGGAAGTTAGGCTAAATTTCCAATTAGTCTTCTTTGATCCATTTTTATTTGCCTTCTTTTTTTATTTGTAGAGGTTGTGGAAAAAAAAATATAGTTAGACGGGAAATTATTTCTAAATAAATTTATGTTCAATTACATTGTCAAATTTTTTTGTTTTAAATTACCAAAAAAAATTCGTCTTATATTATCCTTTTAATAAAACAGTCATTATTATGTATGTTCATTTTGAGGGTAAAATTGACCAACCAAGTTTAAATAGGATTCAAGCTTGACCGCTCTAAATTGCATTGAATTGTTATCTCATTTCAACCGATTTGGTTAGAATCTAATCAATTTCTCTAAACTTTTGTTATCCTTGTTTTAATAAAAGTCGTAAATATGTGAAAACCGTGTTTTTTTTATGTTATTTGCGGACCAAATTTGAAATTTTGCCTCATAGAGTGCTAAATGATAAAAAAAATATCACGGGCATGGAGGTTGTGGACGGAGGGTGCAGTTTTGGACTTGGTAGATTCTTCGTTACTGACATATTCGCATGAGCAAGTGGCATTATGCATACGGGTCGCTCTACTATGCATCCAAGAAGAAGCAAACCAAAGACATACAATGATGTCAGTAGTAACTGCATTGAGCGGAGACACCACCACTAGCTTACTTGTGCCGAATGTTCCCCTTTGTTTTACTACCGTTCCTACCACCGGTCCAACAATGACATCAATACTAGCTGCTTTAAGAGAAGAGAGTTTGGTACCTGAAATACAAATTGCATCAGATTAGTCATCCAGGTTAGTAAGAATATGTTGCTTTTTTTATGCTCCAGTCGTATTGATTTGCATTCTAGTCGTCAATAAGTGCCTAATTGTCGTTTTTTGCTGGAACATAAATTATTATGTTTGTCGCCTTATCGGTTCAGTGTCGAAATATTTTGTTTCAATTAGGTATTAATAGGTTAAACAACTGGTTGATTTAACTTCAATTGTTATTAAAATAAATCATGGTCACCATCGAATAACTGGTTACCCGTCAAAAGCAATTGGATTGGTTTTGGTTTGCCATTTGAGTTATAAGGACACCTTGTATTGAAGCCCGTGGAAGGATGAAGTTTTTCCAGGGATGCGAATTTGTGTCATAATTCTCTTGGTTGCACTGGTGAATGAGATATTTATGTTATGTTTTGCAGGATGTAAATCTACAAAGATGGAGACTTACTTTCACCGATCATTACTCGAATACAAGGAGGAAGTCAAGGGTATGCGGCTGCGTCGAAGCAGAACAATTTGAGATAGATGCGACGATGTGCTCAAACTGCGCCTGAAATGTTGTATTGCTTTGCTCATTGCACCGTGACATTGATAATTGCAGGTGGAATGATTGTCTCGGAACTGCATTTCATTAGTGATGGATTGTTGTACTCCAAGTATAAGATCGATGATATTCCTTCCGATTTGTGAGTTGAAATATGATAACAAATCGCTTTAGTTGGTGAACTTTGAAAAATGAACTTTTATGTTATCACCCAAGTGATTGTACTGTAGTACCTTGTTTACAACCTCAATCATCAGGCAGAATTGTTTCAGAAGGAGCGAAATTGTAGGCCATCAGGCGACGTTTGCCCGACCATGACAAAGAAGACCAAGATGATTTTAACTTGATTGCTAATACGAAATAGAGAGTATTTTGATGATACTACGGAGTATTTTTTAATTTGTTGAAGATGCTCCACATTTTTTAACGAAAGGCGTAGTAGCGGTAGTAGAGTTAGCTTAGTTTATTTATTTTTTGGATGACGATGAAACCTGCAACCGTTGACTCACTACTTCACACAATTTCCCGCCCACGTTTCGATTTTTACGAGTCTCAAGCGGAGTCTTGAATTTCCAACACCTAACTTAATCCCAAACAAAATTCTTCTAGCTTATTGATGCAAATCTAATGCTCTCGGACCGAACTTCGAATTTGGGATAAAGTTAACTTCACAAATAAACAATTTTGATTGATCGTGCAGACACGTAGCTCCAACAAATACTAGAATACATGCTAAAATTGAACGGGTCAGAACTCCGAAGTCCACTACGTACTCATCCACGATTGACGAGCAATGTACAAGCAAACGTGGAAATAAATTCTTAATATATGCATTAATGTGTAATTTTGTTTTTTAATTCCTAAATTAATACTCAAATTAAAAGGTATTTAATTCTTAAGTACAACTCACTAAGTTGTACTTCCTCCATTCAACTCCACTCTACCTATTTCTATTTTGTACACTATTCACAAATACACATTCAATCTCGATTTTCTCTCAATACATAAGTGAAAAAAGCAAAGTGGTAGAGTGGAGTTGAATGGAGGAAGTATTTAACATTACCCATAAAATCTATAATGCATGCAGTGGGACTTGATCCCCCTGTGGTCTGTGAAAAACTACCAGATGTTTACCGCAGCGTCATAAACGCTTAACATCATTTATGTACATTGACATGTATATATTATAGGCCCTTTGTCTTTTGGGCCCCGGTTCTAGGAACCGGTTGAACACCCTATCGGACGGGTCTGATGTGGAGCCCAACATGTGCGGATGCGAAAAGATTTGCATACCGTTTAAAAGTAGATTGCTCATCAATGAAGAGAAGAAAGAAATTTGCAAAGTAAGGATTGCAATGAACTCTGACCGAAGGCTTTTAAGGAGTTTCGGTGAAAGCATTGGCGGAGCCATAGAGGACGAAAACGACTAATTTCATAAGTCAGCCTCAAAAATTTTTCGAAAATTTTTACTAAAATTTCGAAAATTTCAGCCGTCAGGGGGACGATCGCCTCTGCTAGCCCCCCTAATTATACCGGGTGAAAGTCTTGCTTGAAGAAAATATGAAGGTATGGTCCACGGTGGAGTACTACTCCTGAGTTTTTGTATTGGTAATGTTTTTTTTTCCAATGAGTTTTATTGATTGATATTAGAATTGAAAGGCATACATATATTGATAATCATGTTGGCATAAGAGATTTGAGATTATGGCAAAAGTCTCAAAAGTCAGTTATGGCAACTTAATACAGTTTTGTGCATGTGAAAATTTGTTAAAGACAGATAGGCAAAAACCCCATGATCTAGTATGTGTGGCGGTACTGAAATGCGGTGGTCGTAGAATTGCAAGGAGATATAGCCTTGTGAAGATTTTTCGTCCTATTGGCATGGATAAAGTTTGAAGAAAACGAGAATATAAAGATCTCGTGATGTTCGTTCTATTTGTGTTGCCCAAGCTCGACCATTTGTACGTTGTAGGGTCTAGATCCAAGTCTAACCTTGGGCTCTCATACCACTTGTACAGAGGCGTTAATACCATCTTGTTGTGCTCCTGCTGCTTCGGTATCCATGATCCATAATAATAGTACATATATACGATATTGTCCGCTTTGGATCGAGCTCTCACGGATTTTACTATTGGCCTCCTCAAAAAGCCTCACACCATTATATTTGTTGGACATTTATAAAGACGTTCTTTCATCTTTACACCACCGATATTGGACATGGGTTTGCACCACATTCATTATCTTTCCCACGGGAATTTTTTCTCTTTTGTTATCGTTCTTGTCACCTTATCAATTAATTATTGAATAATGAAACGCCTCCGTTACAATAGGGAAAATGGAACATATATCGGATGTCTACGTCAGACTTTATTTGTTTTTGAGCATATGTATATTTTTTTTTGTGAGATTATTACCTCGAACATTATTTGTTTTTGAGCATATATGTATTTTTCTAGCCTTTTTAAAGTTATAAACTAGTTTTGTGACCCGTGAAATTCACGGGTTTATCTATTTCTAGTGTAATACTTTAGTGATTTAATACAATAACATACTACGATTTTCATGTTTTAAGGGCCGTATAAATTCAATTAGTCTTTTATACAACAGTTTATCAGAAATTAAAATTTCATACATTAAATATACTAAGATAACCCTATCAAAACTAAAGTAACTCAATGCAAGCTAAAATGAATTAATAATATAAGTATTCATATAATCAAATTAAACAAAACTATATTATCAAACAAAGATCCCCAAAGATAGAGCATCCTCGCAAATTCAACAATTCTGAAAATAACATAAAACACACAATTAGAAATGTTATGACAAAACTAACATTTCATACCCCATAAAATAGAAGCTAATACAGTAATAAATTACGGAACACAAATTTTTAAAGCAAAGAACAACTTGAACAACAATTGGATCATTATTACCGAATACTTCACCTATTAAACAATATTATACAAAAAATGCTATATCCCTCTAATTTTCCACCTTTTAGCCATATATTTCAACAAAGAGGTCTCATGAGAGATCGTCTCCCACTAATTTAGTGGGAGATATAATAGGGAAAAAATAAATTCAGTGGGTCCCTCGCCCCCATCATGTGAGAAGTCTCTCAATAACGCTATTTAGAGACCGTCTCTCCGGAGTTTTTGTGATATTTCAAAATATATATAATAAATGCTCAAAAAATTATTAATCATCCACGATTCCACGTTGATGTCACCAATCTTTAGTTAGTATGTAAAATATAGTTGTTTAAGCAATCTTAGTATTTCACTTCTCCTTATAATCTTCTTTCTTCAATAAATCATACCTATTAAAAAAAAAGTAACACAATAATAATGGAATTTGTTTCATGCAATATTATCGTTATTAACTTAGTTTCACCTTAAGTAATGAAAAAAATAGGGAATGATAATCAAATCGTAGAGATGTAAGTATATATTTACCTTGGAAGAGCTTAACACAATAAATAATCTTGATAGCACCTAAATGAGAACAAAACAAACACACACGCGAAATTGAAAATGTGATGAACACTTCATAACCCAATGAAAGTTCTAATAAAAAAAATTTAGTTAATAATATCGGTGACACATACCATTCTACTAACGAAAGAGATAAGAAATTTTTTGCTTACAGATTTTGCCTTCCATAAAAAATATATAAACAATTGAGGATGCGTTTTATGGCTATTAAATATTATTTTTTCATTATTATCAAATTTAATATAGGTATAAATAAAGATTAAGTTCATGACTTTTGAGCAGTAGTAGAGTTAGGCCATGTTCTTTTGGACTGAAATTATCTGAACTGAACTGAACTGAACTGAATGAAGCTGAACTGAACTGAACCGAACTTAACTGAGCTGAACTGAACTGAACTGAACTGAACTGAACTGAAATAATAATAAAAAGATTATATTAATATTAATAATAATAGTAATAATAATAATAAATATTATAATAAAAATAATACCAATAATAATAATAAATATTATTATAATATTGTTCATTAATAATAATATATTAATATAATCTAATAATAATAATCTAATAAGATATATAAAAAATAAAATATTAATATAATAATAAATAAAGTAATAATAATAATATATTAGTAATATAAATGATAACATTATTAATAATAATATAATATATTAATAATAATAACTAAAAAATAAATAATATAATAATAATAATAGGTCTAATATAATAACTTATTAACATAATAATATTAAATATAATAATAATAATAATAATAATAATAAATATGTGATTAATAATATTAATAATGAGTATATTAATAAAATAATAAATATTAAATAATAACTTATTAATATAATAATATTAAATATAATAATAATAATAAATATGTTATGAATAATATTAATAATAATAAATATATTAATAAAATAATAAATATAATATAATAATAATAATAATAATAATAATAAAAAAAATGTATTAAATATAAATATAATAATATAAACAATACGAATTAATTATTAATAAATATAATAGTAATATAATAAATATAAAAATAATATAATAATAATAATAACAATAGTAATAACAATAGTAAATACATTAATATAAAAATAATAATAATAAGAATATCAATAAGAATAATAATAGTAATGTTGAATCGAATCAATCAATCGAATCGAGCTGATCCAATCGAATCAATCAATCGAATCAATTGAGTGAATCAATCGAATCGAATCGAATGGAGCCAATCAATCGAATCAATTAGATTAGAATCAAATTAAGTCCAAAAGAACAGAGCCTTAGTTTAATTTATTTATTTTTTGGATGACGATGGAACCTGCAATCGTTGACTCACTACTTCACACAATTTCCCGCACACGTTTCTGTTTTTTACGAGTCTCAAGCGGAGTCTTGAATTTCCACCACCTAACTTAATCCCAAACAAAATTCTTCTAGCTTATTGATGCAAATCTAATGCTCTCGGACCGAACTTCGAATTTGGGATAAAGTTAACTTCACAAATAAACAATTTTGATTGATCGTGCAGACACGTAGCTCCAACAAATACTAGAATACATGCTAAAATTGAACGGGTCAGAACTCCGAAGTCCACTACGTACTCATCCACGATTGACGAGCAATGTACAAGCGAACGAGGAAATAAATTCTTAATATATGCATTAACTAAAGGGTAATGATAAATACAACCCACTGGGTTGTATTTAAGAAACCAAAAGAGAAAATAAATTCTTAATATATGCATTAATTATATAGTTAATTTGTAATTTTGTTTTTTAATTCCTAAATTAATACTCAAATGAGAAGGTATTTAATTCTTAAATACAACCACTAAGTTGTATTTAACATCCCCCTATAACTAAAAGAATAAGAAATCTTATGTTTTTTCCCGCTCAATTGTCTTCACCTTCTTAAAGGGCCTAATTTTTCAACTTATCAAATCAGCCCATATACTTATTCTAATAATGGCCCAAATTTCAAATCTACCCAACTGATATTTTTCCATCTAAATGAACTCTTCATACATTACATACAAATCTTACAAATGTTTAATAAAATCAAATTTAAAATCAAAATATTGGCTCAATCTTTGCCACAAATAAAATATTTGGCAAGAAAGATTCCACAACTTTATCCCATATTTAATAAAATATTTTGCATTCAATTAACTTCCTATTTAATAACGCATTCACACTCCAATCTTCATAAAATAAACCTGAAAATAAATTAAAAAACATATTAATGTAAAATAAGAAATTAAATTATATACTAGGTATATAATTTTCATATTGTGAATATATGCTACGTGATATTATAATTATCCCGTGATATTATAATTATCTCAATTAATAATATATGCACGTTATATATTGATTTATGAATATCCTATAATATATATACTTATTTATTATGACTATATGCTACGTGATATTATATAGTATGATAATATATATATCCTATATATACTACGAGATTATACTTACATTTTGTTTTTAACTCAATGATCATATCCCCTATTAGTAGTGACCCTATATAGAGTATGTTTTTGAATAATAATCGGTTTTCATTATATGTAATAATAAAAAAAGGCTTGCACAAAAATAATTTAATCTAAAAGTCTTTTAAATAGTACACTTTTTTTTTAAATATATCACTAACATTATAACGTACATTAGAACTTATAATAAGTACAACTCATCAATACTATATATTAAATCCAGAAACCAAGGGACTTTAATGTAATTAAAGAAAGTTATACAAATTAATTATACTATATAGTTTTCAATCACTAGCACCGTGTGATGGACCCGATTAAGGGATCTCAATGCAAATATTATATAGTTTGGGATAAAATTAAATTATAATAGAAGTTTGGTAATTTTCCTAAACATTTGTAAGAGACAAAAACATGGACAATTTCCTTAACATAAAATAATAAATTAAGATGGTCAAATTACTTAAAATAAAATAATTAATTAAGATGGTCGATTTCAAGGAGACTAAAAGAAAGAATATGCTTGGTATTTTTCTTAAATATTTATAGAATACTATAAAATGATCAATTTCCTTAAAATAAAATAATTAGTTAGTATAAACATGCACACTTATGGTATTAATTATTATCATCATTAAATTATATATGAAATTTAAAATCTATGCAATTTTATTAAACTTTATAATTTATTAGATGTATAGGGATGTTATTATTTAACATACAAAAATATAATATAAGTAGGTTATAAATAATTCAAGTTAGATTGCATAATATATAATATTGCATAATTGATAGTAATCACTCATTTGAATAGTAAAATTAAAAATATTATCAGCGAGATTAGTGAAAGTGGTAGAAACAACAACGGGAGTAGTGAAATAATCAATATTAATGCGACAATAGTGAAAGTAACAATAATTACGGCGGAAGTAGTGAAATTATCAATATTAATGCGACAGTAGTGACAGTAACAATAATTACGGCGAGAGAAGCGAAAGTAACAATGATTATTGGCAAATAGTGAAATGTTATTACTATTGTTTCATTAATAAGAGTAAAATATTAATATCGGGAGTAGTGAATTTGTCTCAAAATTTATTTCATCGTAACTTTAGGATATGTCATAGAAAAATATATTAATGATAAAATTATGGGTTATGCAACTGTAAGTAATTTTATTTAATGAGAAAAAAAAATTAATGGTAAGTAGAGGTAGCCCGGGCGAAGCCGGGCACCAATACTAGTTTATACAAATATCTTAAATGGCCACTATATAAGCAAAACTCACAAATATCATTCTTTAGCTCTCAAATACCGTGCTTTAGCACGGGATCTCAACTAGTTACTCATAAAATCTACAATCAAACAATACTTCGTAGAACACAATATATTAATCATAGACTCATAGTGGGGGCCCGTTTATACATTAATATAAAAAAAAGAAACAAAACGCATGCAGTGGGACTTGATCCCCGTGGTCCGAAAAACTATCGGTGTTTACCGCGGCGTCATGAACGCTTAACATCATTTATGTACATTGAAATGTATATATTATAGGCCCTTTGTCTTTTGGGCCCCGGTTTTAGGAACCGGTTGAACACCCTATTTGACGGGTCTGGTGTGGAGCCCAATATGTGCGGATGCGGAAAGGATTGCATACCGTGTAAAAGTAGATTGCTCATCAATGAAGAGAAGAAAGAAATTTGCAAAGTAAGGATTGCAATGAACTCTGACCGAAGGCTTTTAAGGAGTTTCGGTGAAAGCATTGGCGGAGCCATAGAGGGCGAAAATTTGAAGAAGGAGGGGGGGACGACTAATTTCATAAGCCACCCTCGAAATTTTTTCTAAAAATTTTACTAAAATTTCGAAAATTTCAACCGTCAGGGGGACGATCGCCTCTCCTAACCCCCCTAATTCTACCACTGGGTGAAAGTCTTGCTTGAAGAAAATATGAAGTTATGGTCCACGGTGGAGTACTACTCCTGAATTTTTGTATTGGTTTTGTTTTTTTTTCCAATGAGTTTTATTGATTGATATTCGAATTGAAAGGCATACATATATTGATAATCATGTTGGCATAAGAGATTTGAGATTATGGCAAAAGTCTCAAAAGTCAGTTATGGCAACTCAATACAGTTTTGTGCATGTGAAAATTTGTTAAAGACGGATAGGCAAAAACCCCATGATCCAGTATGTGTGGCGGTACTGAAATGCGGTGGTCGTAGAATTGCAAGGAGATATAGCCTTGTGAAGATTTTCCGTCCTATTGGCATGGATAAAGTTTGAAGAAAACGAGAATATAAAGATCTCGTGATGTTCGTTCTATTTGTCTTTGCCCTCGACCATTTGTACGTTGTAGGGTCTAGATCCAAGTCTAACCTTGGGCTCTCATACCACTTGTACGGAGGCGTTAATACCATCTTGTTGTACTCCTGCTGCTTCGGTATCCATGATCCATAATGAGCCCATTTTCTCTCCATTTCCTAAAAAGAAATGGAGAGGCAAGTTCCTATTAACGGTGCGGATCGCATGTGCACAACATCTAACGGTTCTAAATTTACGCATAAAGATAAAGGAAAATGAAGGTGAAAGGGGAAATTATTATTTTAAAGAGATTGTGAGAGGAAATGGAGAGAAAGGAAATGGAGAGGATCCATTTCCATCCATAATAGTAGTACATATATAAGATATTGTCCGCTTTGGATCGAGCTCTCACGGATTTTGCTATTGGCCTCCTTCTCAAAAAGCCTCGCACCATTATATTTGTTGGACATTTGTAAAGACGTTCTTTCATCTTTACACCACCGATATTGGACATGGGTTTGCACCACATTCATTATCTTTCCCACGGGAATTTTTTTCTCTTTTGCTATCGTTCTTGTCACCTTATCAATTAATTATTGAATAATGTAACGCCTTCGTTACAATAGGGAAAAATGGAAAATGGAACATATATCGGATGTCTACCTCAGACTTTATTTGTTTTTGAGCATATGTATATTTTTTTTTCTGAGATTATTACCTCAAACATTATTTGTTTTTGAGCATATATGTATTTTTCTAGCCTTTTTAAAGTTATAAACTAGTTTTATGACCCGTGAAATTCACGGGTTGTTCTATTTCTAGTGTAATAATTTAGTGATTTAATACAATAACATACTACGATTTTCATGTTTTAAGGGTTGTATAAATTCAATTAGTCTTTTATACAACAGTTTATCAGAAATTAAAATTTCATACATTAGATATACTAAGATACCCCTATCAAAACTAAAGTAGTAACTCAATGCAAGCTAAAATGAATTAATAATATAAGTATTCATATAATCAAATTAAACAAAACTATATTATCAAACAAAGATCCCCAAAGATAGAGCACCCTCACAAGTTCAACAATTCTGAAAATAAAATAAAACACACAATTAGAAATGTTATGACAAAACTAACATTTCATACCCCCATAAAATTGAAGCTAATACAATAATAAATTGCGGAACTAAAAATTTTAAAGCAGCAACAACTTGAACAACAATTGGATCATTATTACCGAATACTTCACCTATTAAACAATATTATACAAAAAATGCTATGTCCCTCAAATTTTCCACCATTTAGCCATATATTTCAATAGTAGGTCTCATGAGAGATCGTCTCCCACTAATTTAGTGGGAGATATAATAGGGAAAAAAGAAATTCAGTGGGTCCCTCGCCCCCATCATGTGAGAAGTCTCCCAATAACGCTATTGAGAGACCGTCTCTCCTAATTTTGTGATATTTCAAAATATATATAATAAATGCTCAAAAAATTATTAATCATCCACGATTCCACGTTGATGTCACCAATCTTTAGTTAGTATGTAAAATATAGTTGTTTAAGCAATCTTAGTATTTCACTTCTCCTTATAATCTTCTTTCTTCAATAAATCATACCTATTAAAAAAAAAGTAACACAATAATAGTGGAATTTGTTTCATGCAATATTATCGTTATTAACTTAGTTTCACCTTAAGTAATGAAAAAAAATAGGGAATAATAATCAAATTGTAGAGATGTAAGTATATTTACCTTGGAAGAGCTTAACACAATAAATAATCTTGATAGCACGTAAATGAGAACAAAACAAACACACACGCGAAATTGAAAATGTAATGAACACTTCATAACCCAATGAAACTTCCAATAAAAAAATAAAAAAAATTAGTTAATAATATAGGTGACACATACCATTCTACTAACGATGGAGATAAGAAATTTTTTGCTTACAAATTTTGCCTTCCATAAAAAATATACTCCCTCCTAGTCTGAGTGTTGGTTCCCTTTCTTTTGGTCACCAAAATTAAGGAAATGAATTTTGACCACACAAAACACCCTACCCCACATGGAATTGAATTTGGACCACACAAAACTTACCAAAATAGGAAAGAGGAACCAACACCCGACTAGCATGGAAATGGAAAGGGGAACCAACACTTAGACTAGGAGGGAATATAAACAATTGAGGATGCGTTTTATGGCTATTAAATATTAATTTTTCATTATTATCAAATTTAATATAGGTATAAATAAAGATCAAGTTCATGACTTTTGAGCATCCATTTTTCATTGTTATGAAGTTTAATATAAACATAAATATGAGAAAATGAGAAATGGTATGTAAAAGGTTTGCATTATTACTATTATTATTATTATTATTTTTTTTTTTTTTTTTTTGCAGAAAGATTAGGATCATATTTTATTAATAGATAAAGATAGAATTAAAGATCCTAAAACCATCTACAAGGTAGGCCAGAATAGCCACCTAGAATAAAGCCATAAGAAAACAAACAAGAAGAACAGCTACATCAAATGCGAACTAATTGGGAAATTAGAGAATCATGCCCCTTAACACGAAGGGAAGAAAGGTACTTCACTTTCCAAATGATATCAGACGGAAGAGAAGCTACCCCATTGAATATCCTACTGTTTCGTTCTTTCCAGAGGCAATAAATGGCACAAACAAGCACACATCGCCTGAATTTCTTCAAAATGCTACGCCCTTTGTTGTGAGCTCTGTACCAAATGAGCGAGAACACAAGCTAGCGAAGGAGTGAGTGACAAAGCCAAGATGCAACGACTTGCCAAACCTCCCTAGAGAATGAGCATTCAAAGAACAAATGAGAACTAGATTCCAGCTGACTCTCGCATAAAACACATCTGTTGACAAGATACAAGCCCCTGCAGCAGAGATTATCTATGGTGGGAAGTCGGTTTTGTGCAGCCAGGATGCCTATAAACTCATGCTTAGGATATACCAAAGGCTCACCAAAAATTTTATACGAAGCAAATGTTGAACCTTTGGCCCTGAACAGCTCATAAGCCTGATGCTTGAAATCAGGTGCAGCCAACAGGGCTTTAGCCACCACTTTATTTCCGTGCTCAATCGACATCCCTGCAAGCAATGACACTCGCTCCAACCCCAAGAATAGGCAGGTGTCAACTGGAAGTCCCAAATGTCCACCCCCTTCAGCACATAAGCCTTAATCCATTTGACCCAAATAGTTGGTGAGTCAAGTTCAATTTTCCTGATCCATTTGACCCAAATATTATTATTATTATTATTATTATTATTATTATTATTATTATTATTATTATTATTATTATTATTATTATTATTATTATTATTATTATTATTATTATTATAATATTATTATTATTATTATTATTATTATTATTATTATTATTATTATTATTATTACTTTTATTATTACTATTAGTATTACTATTATTATTACTATTATTATTATTATTATTATTATTATTATTATTATTATTATTATTAGTTTTTTTTTTTACAAACTCAACTTTGCACGAAAGTCGTTTAAAAAGTTATCTTTTATATGTAATTAAAATATGACATATTGATGATGATAGATATTTTAGTTTTCCTTTTAATTATATTTATAAATTTGTAGATATTAGTAGCTTTATAGTCCAAATTATTAGATTTTTTATTTACTACATATCAGACCTTTTAGCTACTATCTTTATGGTTAAGGAGGAGTTAGATGAACAAAATGAATGATTTAAATGATGAGAGTAAATTCTTAATTTATTTTTATAATTTAAATCATGATCTTATGGTTTCCACACAAAAATAATATTACTAAACCTAATAATAGTTTTAATAAATTTGATAAAGTAGCCTTAATATTAACAATATAAATTAATAGAATTTAATTATGATAATCCTATACGGCAAAAAATTAAATGTATTAAGTTGCCCTTTAACTATATAGTCAAAATATGACATATTTATGATGATAGATATTTTGGTTTTCCTTTTAATTATATTTATAAATTTGTAGATATTAGTAGCTTTATAATCCAAATTATTAGATTTTTTATTTACTATATAAGACCTTTTAGCTACTATATTTATGGTTAAGGAGGAGTTAGATGAACAAATTGAATGATTTAAATGATGAGACTAAATTCTTAATTTATTTTTATAATTTAAATCATGATCTTATGGTTTCCACACTAAAAAATATTACTAAACCTTATAATGAATTTTAATAAATTTATTAAAGTAGCCTTAATATTAACAATAAAATTAATAGAATTTAATTATGATAATCCAGCATGGCAAAAAATTAAATGTATTAAGTTTCTTTTTAACTATATAGTATAGATTATATAGATTTATAGATGTGGCATTCGTAATGCACGCGTGGCTTTTTCTTCGCCTATGTGGCTTTGTCTACGTGGCTGATACGTCTGTCGTGTACCTATCAAATATAAACTAACTAAACTAACTATATAGCTAGGGAAGTCAAGTCGATCTCCTCAGGGAGGCAAGATATTTGTAGAAGTCCGTCTATTTGGTCACAAATGGGGGGGTTGTTTGAATTGTTTTCTAAACTAAAAGGTTTAAGGAAAAGAGAAGTAAAGAAAGAGCAATAAAGGCAGAAAAATGTGATAAACTATCAGATAAAAGGGGACATGTCAGGATTTCGGTTCACTACGGTAGTCCAGTGACTCAACTGTAAACAACTCAGATGAATTAATGCAAGACGATATGAAAAGGTCCTTTCGGTCCACTTTCTATCCTAAAATACTACTAACTTAACTTTCATTCTCGTCAGGGTAGTCTACTGTTCATAGCAGGCCTATTTAGTCCAATCTTTCGATCCAGGAGTAATTTTAGCCAGATTAAAAGGATGACTCAGAAGCGTGCACTCAACTAAGTCGGTAAAATACAATTAAATTGCTATGGTGACAGAATCTCACAATTAATTCATCTAACCTATTTACTACATCGTCACATTTCTACCGTAGATCCCCTAATCCCATCATGAAGGAAGTTTAGCTACTCATGTTGCTATTAATATCAAAACTAATAACAAATGACGAATTAACCATAAACATGATGAAATAATAAATAAAGTGCATAAAAGAGAATTAGGGCAGAAATTAAATATGACTAAACGAAGAATTAAAGCAAACAAAAGAGAGATTATTATTAAGAGAGGAGAAAGGGATTACAATCGTGCGAATCCGGCGTAAAGAACACAAAATCCGAGCAAAACAATCCCAAGAGCAAGGTTACAGTGAATAGGGAAAAGTAATGCAGTCTTGTTGTGAAGAATAGATAAAAGCTAAGTAGTGAATATAATCTGATACTAATGACCTAGCTAATGCGTGCTTTAATAGGAAAATAACTAAGTCCATAAGCTAAAATAAACTCACGGGCTAATTAAAGCCCACGACAGCAGAAACCACTCGATCGAGTGGAATAAAACCACTCGATCGAGCAATACTCCAGAACATCTACTCGATCGAGTAGAATAGTTACTCGATCGAGTAACTCTCTTTTTCAGCACTTCTGGATCGAGTAGAAAACTACTCGATCGACCAACTGGGACCATAAAAACCACTCGATCGAGTGGTAAAACTACTCGATCGAGTCTTCTGTCTTCAATTCAGCTCAAGTCCATGCCCGACTGCCTCGTAAACCGCGCCTTCACGCACTCCAATGCATTATCTCACTCTGGAAAGTCCCGTCTCCTCTAAATGCATGCAAAAAGGACATAAAATGGTACGATTCCACTACTTTCGCGTTCATTTCTACAAAATGGACAAAACGAACCAAAGTAGCCAATTCGGGGCATAATGCAATGTAAACAGTACAAAAATGCATGGAAATACGTGCTAAAATAGGCTAAAAAGACTATATAAAATGCACGTATCAGTGGCCTTTTAAGGTACCCTTTTAATATAATTTTATAGATTAGATTTTAATTTTTTTTTTTTTGTCAAAACTCAAATTTAACTAAGCTTATATGTAATGTTTTTGAGTTATATTGTAATTTTTTGAGCTTAGTATTAAAGTGAATGGACTCAGAAACTTTATGGTAAAACTCAAAAATTTTAAAGCAAAATTGAAAAACTTTATTATAATCCTCAGAAACTATAGAACTGGTAATATTACATCTAATGTAAAATATTTATTGGTTACAATACATGTCTTGCATTGTGATAAGAAAATATTATCCAAAATTTGAGGGAACAAATAACTCAAATTTAAATTCCATTTGCTTTTATCAAAATTCATGACATACAAATAATTCGACTATTTGAGTCTCAATTTATGTCAAATCACGTATGAACTCCCGTCTCCCACCAATTTAAAGAGTTTAGACCATGTTTATCAGCTGTTCTTGCAGCCCTACTTAGACCTAGTTCCAACATTAAAATATTAATATATATTACTTAACCTACTTGCAAGACCTTGTTCTTGATTTTGCTATTTTATCAAGACCTCCCTTAACCTACTTAACATCACATATATTTTATTATAAAATCCTTACATCATAAATTTATTTTGATAATAGTGATAAAAAATATTTGCGATTAGTATGAATTAAATTTTCTAGAGAAAAAAAATACGAAAAATAAACACGGTTTTATTAAATAAGATATGTTACAACATGGATTACAATAATTTAAAAAAAAACAATTAACGTGGAATAAAGTACAACATGACACTAAAATAACTTAAAAAGTAATATAATAAACAATATTAAAACGTAATAAAATAATACAGTTAATTGAATTTTTGCCAAATATGCTCAATAAGATCATTTTTAAGCTGAACATGAGTTTCTCTATTACGGAGTCGTGTCCGATTCTGCAAATAACTAGTTAGACTTGATGCTTGTGGAAAATATTCAAAAGGAACATCATTAGTTCCACTCTCTTGTGTTGGCCGATCATCGCTAAACTCGGTTGTGTCGCTATAATTCTGATACGTGTCCCGTTCATCCTCCACTATCATGTTATGCGATAATACAAGTCACAAAATCTTACCCATTAAGTCTGCATCCCAAATAAGACAAGGTTGTTTGATGAAAGCAAATCGAGCTTGCAGGACTCCAAATGCACGTTCTACGTCTTTTCGAACACTTTCTTGATAAGTAGCAAATAATTTATGCTTACGAATTTGTGGTGCACTAATAGATTTCACAAATGTAGCCCATTGAGGATATATACCATCGAAAGATAATATCCCATATTATACCGATGACCATTTACTACAAAATTTACTGCGCGGTGCTCGACCTTCTAAAATGTCATCAAAAACAGGAGATCTCTGAAGAACATTAATATCATTGCAAGAACCTGGTGTTCCAAAGAAAGCATGCCAGATCCATAAATCATATGAAGCAACGGCTTCAAGTATGATTGTTGTTTTCTTATTTCTGCCTGCAAATTGTCCAGCCCAAGCAGTTGGACAATTTTTCCAACCCCAGTGCATGCAATCGATGCTTCCCATCATACCAGGAAATCCGCGTTCCTCCCCCTTACGAAGTAGCCTTTCTACATCTTGCTCGTTAGGCCTGCGTAGGTACTCTGCCCCAAAGTTATATATCACACCATCAACAAAATGTTCAAGAGATTGTCTAACGAGAGCCCCGCTAATGCGAAGGTACTCATCAACAGCATCTGCCGCTATTCCGTAGGCTAGAACCCTTATCGCAGCTGTGAATTTCTGTAATCCAGAGACCTTTACTCTACCACTTGCATCATAACCATCTTCAAAGAAGTTATCACCATTCTTGATGGTTTCAACTAAACGAAGAAACACATGTTTTTGCATGCGAAATCGTCGACGAAAAATATTAGGAGGGTACACCGGATCAGCAGCAAAGTAATCATTGAACACACGTTCATGACCTTGCTCACGGTTTCTTTCAATGTATCTTCTACGGACTCTACAATTTGGATCTGGTTGTACAGATTGATTTGCATAGAAAATTATAGCTTCTTCTAAAACATCATCTTCAAGCGTGTTTTGTTCATGCCATTGAGTAAAATCGGCTAATCTTGTGCTAAATGTAATAGGATTGTTATAATCAAATGAGTTTGAATTATTATTTGAAGACATTTTTTTGTGAGTGAGTAAGAGGAATTGTGTGTGAGTAAGAAGAATTCAAGTAGTTTGAAAATAAAGTTCATTCAACTACTAACTATTTAAAGATGAAATATGGAGATTTTGTATGGATGCATTTACGTTGTTTTATATCTTTGTGTGGATAAAAATCATTTTCCACTTATGATGAGACAATTGCATTCAACTTTGCAGACATAGACTTAGACAACTGCATTCAAGTTTGCGGATAGACTAAGACAAGTGCATGCACCATTTTGGACAAAGACATTCATTCATTTTAATAAAAATAACACTTAATAAAAATTAGGGTAAAAACTATTACATACTATTACATATAAGAAAGACTTAATAGCATTAAACTATTACATAAAAATAAAAACTAAATAAAACTATTATTACATTAAACAATTAAAACTTAATATCGTTAAACTATTACATAGAATAAAAACTTAATACCAATAAGCTAATTAGGCCACAATCTATTCATAAGTCTAATTTTTAAGTCTTCCTCGTAAGGGGTTAAGTTTGGTTTCAATAGCAAGTTGTTGAACGTAGTCGTATCTCTCTTTCGATCTTCAAGTTCTATCCTAGCTTGATCCATTTCACGTTCATACTGCATTTTCGTTCGCATAACTTCAATACTTTCTTGTCTTGAAATCTGCAAAGCATCCAAGCGTGAAGTAAATTCGAGCTTGTGAAGGAGTTGCTTTACCTTTTTCTTTAAGCTTCTTTTTGTCGCATCTCTTCCTTCGGGACGACTCATTGAGACACTAACATTTACACTAGTAGGGGTCTCGGGAACACATGAATCATCTTGTTCATTTAACCTTGATCTTTTTGAACTTTCACTACTTTGAATAGCAACTTCTTCTTCATTTTGAAGGTTTGGGTTTATGTTGATATTCCATTTTGGATATTTACTCAAAACATTATTAAAAACGTCCAAACCAAGATATACATACCTCCCGTTTCTTGCTTAAACAGTTTTTGAGCTTGATCAATATAATCTTTCTCGTTTGCACCGCTCTTTTTCCGACTAAGCACCGCCCTGTAGCAACCAAGCCACTTGTTGGCTTGCTCGAACAACTTTCTTTGTCGACACCTCAAAGCTTCTTTATTTCGGGAGCTAATTTCATTTGGATTTTCTATTCGAGAATTCTCATACAAATTTAATACATCTTTCCATCTCGTGATATCCTTTTGATTTTTCCCAAGTATGGGATTAGTGCTACACATACACCAAGCCGACATTAGAGCTTCATCTTCTTTTGCGGTCCATGGAATATGTTCACTTCGATTTGTTGATCTTTTTTTCTTGTTAGTAGCCGAAGAAGGAGGCGGCAAAGTCTGCTCTCCCGAATCTTGAAGATTAACAAATTCCGAATATGTTTGAGAATTTGAATATTCAGAATTAAGACGATATTCGTCGGAATTAAAATATTCTTGAGAAGTTGGATAATCATTGGAATTTAGCAAATTCATAAACTCGTTATTCATTATTTTTGTGGAAGTATGAAATTAATTATTAAATGTAAATATGACTTTTTGTAATTTTGTATGTAATTTTTTGAATTAATACAATAAAATAGGAGAAATGGAAAAACTTAGAAATTATATCCAAAAAATATCAAATTTGGTCTCTTTTTATAGGGGGTGAAAAAATATAGCTGTTGGTAAACTTTTTTTTTTTTAATATAAATTACTTGTGTAAAATATAGTCGTTATTATAAATTGAGAAGAAAATAGCCGTTTAAAATTACAGCTACTCCTAGTCTCCTGCAAAAACTACTCCTACACATCTACTCTTGCCTGCAAAAACTACTCCTACACATTTACTCTACTCCTGCGTGTCATAATTCTATTGGTTTTCATTTTTTTTTGTCTACTTCAAACAAGGTCTTCAAAGTGGTCTAGGAGGTCCAAATTAGACCACTTGGACCGTGTTTCTTCAAATGTGTTCCAAAATTTTAATTTCTTTCTCCTTTTTTTATTTGTTATTTATTTGTCCTTATTCAAGACCTAGACCTACTTAGCCCAACCTATAAACGTAGTCTTAGACCATGAGGGGTCCAACCATAAGCATATATTGGGCCAACACAAGAAGCGGCCCAATGCAACTTGAGCTAAACTTAACGGCATTAAGACATGAAAAATTACAAATAACCACACGTATTTGCGTTTTTTTACAAATTACCACCACGTATTTGCATTTTTACAAATAACACCCAAACATCAACGTATATTTCCCAATCACTACCGTATTTTTACCCCGAGCATCGTTTTTCTTATTTCCCGACTTATTATATGACGATTTACGTGAAACTCCAAGACTACCCTCGTTGCTTATACCAACCTAACATATTGATTCAATACATTACAATTTACAATTTACTTTAACCCTAAACCCCCAAATTACTAATCTCATCCCCAATTCAATCAATAATTTTGGTTATTCATCATCTCTTTCGCTAAATCAATCAATCCCTCCCTATAAACCTTAATTCAGTCGATTAATTAACCACCCTAAACAAATCGATAAATCGATTGTATCCTAGTTCAGTCGTTTCAATTGGTATTTTACAACTGTCACTTTGCCTTGCTTCCACACTCATGTGAAAGAAAAGATTCTTGTTGTTGTGTCTCTTCACACCAAATAATCCAGATGGAAATCCCCAAATTTGTGTACAATAAGACAAATAGAAGATTTTTGGCGTAATAATTCTTGTCTGCCAAACAGGTTTAGGAGCAAACATGTTTATTTATCATCCATGCACCATGGGAACCCTCAATTTCCATATTGTCTTCGTAATTTTGTAGTTCATAGTTTATTTCCGTTTATTTGCTTCGCTTCTATGCAGAACTCTCGCGTTATTGTACTGCTAGTCGAGGCGTTTTGTTTTCGGTGGTTGATTAATCGATTGAACTAAGGTTTATCAGTGAGGGATTGGTTGATTTAGTGAAAGAGATAATGAATACCCTAAATTATTGATTGAATTGGGGATGAGTTTAGAGATTTGGGGGTTTAGGGTTAAGAGTAAAATGAAATGTATTGTATCAATATGTTAGGTTGGGGTAAGCAACGAGGGTAATCTTGGAATTTCGCGTAAACCGTCGCTTAATAAGTCAGAAAATTAGAAAACGATGCTCGGGATAAAAATACGGTGGTAATTGGAGAATATACGTTGAAGTTTGGGTGTTATATGTAAAAACGCAAATACGTGGTGGTAATATGTAAAAAAAAACACAAATACGTGGTGGTTATTTGTAATTTTTCCTTAAAACATTCCAAAGCACACAATTCCAAACCTAAGAAACGGATCAACTTAGTTGGGTTTGGGTCGGTCAATTCAAGATTACAAGAATTCAGGTGAATAAGATCATTTCGGGTTTTATTTTAATGCTATTTAGTGATTACTTTTACTCGCTAATAATAAATAACATATACTTAAACTAGTATTGGTGTCCAGTCCCACCCGAGTTACCACTATTTAGCATTTAATTAAATAAAACTATTTTCAAATTGCATAACTCATAAATTTATCATTAATATATTTTTCTGTGACATATATTAAAATTACGATTAAATAAATTATGAAATAAATCACGTTATTTATATTTTACTTAAATCTATTAGTTAGCTAATTGTTCATATATATTTTTTTTTGTTAGTATTGTTACTTTTATTACATTCGTTATTACTACCGTTACTTTCACTATGTCGCCCTAATTATTATTACTTTCACTACTGTAACGTTAATATTGATAATTTCACTACTCTGGCTCACTGTCATTATTGTTATTTGACTATTCAAATGATTGATTAGTATCATTGATAACACCATTTTAACCCCCATATTTTGATGTCCCGGAACCCATTTTGTCTTGATAAATTAAGCATTATGAACTCATTAAGTTAGTATTAGCCTAGTCCGAGTTATTTTCCCTCATGCTTAGTGTAAGACATGTTTTGAGCATTTTTTCCCATACTTATGAACCCTTTTGTAGGTACCATGCTCGGGAATGTAAGAGGGATGGAATCTGGAGCGGGATTTGCTTGAAGAATGGAAGCAACTAGGAGGAATTACAACCGAGAGAGTTAACTACACCCTGCCGGGCACAACTTTACCCGACCGGGCACAACTTTACCCGACCGGGCACAACTTTACCCGGCCGGGTACCTCTCACCCGTTTGGCGTTTTTAGCTTTTTTTAGCCCATTTTGACATTTTACCCGGGAGGGTACAATTATACCCGCCCGGGCATAATTGTACCCTCCCGGGTACAATTTGCTCCCTCGGCTGCAGTTGTTTTCGTCTTCTCTTGTATTCTCACCTAACTTTTTGTAAGGCATATAAATACTTAATTTCCTAGAAAATTATGAATCTAATCCTAGTTTGAGAAGAAATTTGTAAGGTTAAGAGAGGAAAACTCAAATCTTTTGTAACTTGGCAATCATTCTTCATCAATCAAAGATTATTATTATTGTTCTTACCTTGTTCTTCCGTATTGTTCATCATTTCAATAGTTGGTATTGCTTCTTTCCTTTTTCTCTTTTCTCCCTTGTTCTTCAATTGTTTTCTATTGTTGTTTGTTATTGTTGGATTTCTTTTTGTTAGAATTTGTTGAGACTTTTTGTTTGTTGATAGTTTAGTTAAAATCTCTCTCTCTTGTTTGTTGTTCATGCTTTTGATTAGAATTGTTCATATAAAGCTTGAGACTTTGATATATTTGATAAAGCTTGGGTCTTTTTGAGTTAATTCATCTACTCTTAGCCTTATTAGTTGATTTCCATCATCTCTTATCACCTTTACATGCTCTATCATAAAATTCATAATATCACCATGTTTATTGTTAAAGTATCCTCCTTTATTGCTTGTCTTGCTAAATTAACCATGATTAGTGAGTAGTATTTTCACTAGGGTGCGATTGGACCGTAACATGAGTAATTTATCTAATTGAGTTCATTAAATTAGTTGTTAAGGAGGGGTTTTTGGGTTTAAACAAAGGAATTGAATTGTTGTGTCTATTTGGGAGTAATTGTCGGTTTTGACCCTTGTCCACCAACGGGAGTTGGTTAGGTTGGGATTGATTACTTTACCCTTTTTAGTCGTGTGCCGACTTGGGTTGAGCCCGGGAGGGAGAACCCAAGTGAGGTGCCTTTGTTTTTCGGTTTGAAGTTCGCCTTCGGGAGAAGGGTAGGGATGACCGGGAGTTTATCGCGGGCTTAAGCCCTTGATCTTGATGAGAGGTGAGCGGAGTGGGCCCACTTTGGTGAGCCTTGAATCTTGAGTCGGGGAAAATCGAGTCATGAGCCCGGGAGGGAGTTGATTCGGTATCACTAGTGTCCCACCATGAGCCCGGGAGGGAGTTGCTGGGCGAATTAGAGGCGTCTCCACCCAATACACCTACCCCTTAACAACTAGTTAAAAGAACTCTTGATTTATTACGAATGTCGGTGGTTTAGTCGCGCTCTTTTAATTTAGTTATCGCATATTTAGTTTCATTTGCATGCCATTAGTGTAGTTCATTTAGTTAATTTACCAATCAATTCTTTTTCTTTGACTTAGCTAAACTAAAGAATATTAACAATTAGTAGTCTCCCAAACTCCTCGTGTTCGACCCTTACTAGTGCAACGCATCGTTCACTTGCGAGGTTTAACTTGAACCATCAAGTTTTTGGCGCCGTTGCCAGGGAGTACGGCTAGATATTAATCGTTTTTGTTCTAGTTTAGACTAAGTCCCTTGTTACTAATCCTTTCTTTCAAGTGCTTAGGTCTTTTGCATGAGTAGGCGACGAAGAAGAGGTCAACCAACATATCCAATTGATCTTGAAATTGAAGCTACAGCAAGAAGACTTAATTCTCTAAGAAGAAGGGGTTTTCTAGACACACCACCGGTTGAAGAAAGTAATCAACAAGGAACAATTGAAGTGTTTGAGAATCCTTTTGGAGTAGTAGTATAAGAACCTAACGTCATGGGTGATCCGGTTCCGATAAGAAAGACTATGACTCCTAAGCACATAGTAAACCCAAGCATCCAAAGGCCAAGAATTCAAGCTAATAACATTGAGATCAAGAATGCCTTGCTCAACCTTGTTCAAGACAACCAATTTGGAGGAGGTCCCTTGGAGAACCCAAATGATCATCTAAATGAGTTCCTTGAAAATTGTGATATGTACAAGTCGAATGGGGTCTCCGATGATGCGGTACGCCTTAGTTTGTTCCCCCATTCACTTAGGGTTTCGGTCAAGTATTGGTTAAAGAATTGTGACCCGGATTCCTTCAAGACATGGGATGAGTTGGCTTCGGCATTTTTGAAAAAGTATTTCCCACCCTCAAGAACGGCCAAGGTCAAGAGTGAACTACAAATCTTTACTCAAGAGGAGGATGAGACCTTATATGAGGCATGGGAGAGGTATAAGAGACTCCAACGGTTATGCCCCCACCACGGCATCTTCGAGGCCGAGCTAGTGAACAATTTTTACAAAGGGTTAACCCAAGACCTTCGGCTTTCATTAGATGCGGGGTCGGGAAAAGGTGCCTTAGACATTTTGGGGCATAAAGCGGCAAAGGATCTAATTGAGGAGATGGCCTCACGAACTATGGAATGGGGAAGTGATAGGCAATTGAGAAAGGAGAAGAACAAGGATTCTAACGTGGTTTTGAATGTGGAGGTTAAGGGAATGCTAGATGAACTCACCCAACAAGTTGCTTTGCTAAATTCAAAACCTTCAAGCTCCGATATGAGGCAAGTCTTGTCTTGTGAGTTGTGTGGGGAACAAGGGCACACTCCAATTGAGTGTCCCTTGATTTCACCCCTCCAAGAGGAATGCTATGAGAAAGCAAATGGAGTTTGGGAGTCCACAAGTGCAAGGCAAGGGTTCAATAATAACAACAACCAATTTGGCAATGGAAAAAGAACTCATCATTTCTTGTCTTATGCTTCACAAAACATTCAAAACCCAACCACTTCCTCCCACAACAACAAAGGTTCAATCAAAACTCTCAATTCCAAAGACAAATCCCACCCGGTTTCCAAGGAAAACAATTTATCACTCAAAACCAACAACCATTTGGGGGTTTCAAGGGACAAAATTTCAACCAACCTCAAAATCAAAACTTCCAACCTCAAAACCAAAACTTTCAAACCCCTCAAAAACCCTCTTGGGAGCAAGCCTTTGAGCAATTGGTGATAACAAACCAAAAAGCCGACTCAAAGCTTGACAACCACATTGCCTCACAAAGCCGGGTTAATGATGAAATAAGAGCATGACAAAAGGCAACGGAAACTCATGTAGCCCAAATTTCACAACAATTGAGTCAATTGGCTCAAAATCCGGGGAAGTTTCCGGGTAATACGGTTAACCCAAGGGAGATGAATGCGGTATTTTTGAGGAGTGGAAGGCAATTGGAGGAGGTTGAGAAATCTCCTAAGTGGAAGAGGAAAAGGGTGTCTAGTGAAGTAGTGAAAGAGCACCCGGTTGAAGATGTGGTAGAAGGTGAAATTGGGGTGGAGAAGTCAACGGAGGTGGAGATGGTTGATCCTCCAAAGCAAGATGAACCAATTACAACTAAAGCCAAAGAATGTACTCCACCACCAAGGGAGTATGTTGCACCGGTACACTTTCCACAAAGGCTTGCAAGGCCTAGGCTTGAGAAAAAGTATGAGAAGTTTGTTGAAATATTGAAGGGAATGAATGTCACTATTCCTTTCCTTGATATGATTACCGAAATTCCATCATATGGGAAGTTTCTTAAGGATCTTGTCACTTTGAAGAAGAAGAGTGGAGAGGTGCAAACCATCAACCTCTCCAAGGAATGTAGTGCTATTCTTACTCACACCAACAAGCTTCCAAATAAGCTAGAAGATCCGGGTAGCTTCTCAATTCCATGTTCTATCCAAGGAGTGGCTATAAAAAGGGCATTGTGTGACTTGGGGGCTAGTGTGAGCCTAATGCCACTTTCAATCTTCAAGAGGCTTGATTTGGGAGATTTGAAGCCAACTAGAGTTTCACTTTAACTAGCCGATCGATCGGTTAAATTTCCCATTGGTGTAATTGAAGATGTACCCTTGGTTGTTGGGAAGCTAATCATACCATGTGATTTCTTTGTCATGGATATTCCCGAGGACTACAATGTGCCTATTATCTTGGGGCGGCCTTGTCTTGCCACCGGTGGAGCAATGATTGATGTGAAAAGTGGCAAGTTATCTTTGCAAGTGGGTGAAGATAAAGTGGAATTTGAACTCACCAAGTCTATGGAAGCTCCATCTTTAGGTGACACTTGTTGTATTGTGGATATTCTAGAGAATCCCATGGAGGAGCATGACCCAAGAGCTTCCTCTATGGATCCTTTGGAAACTTGCCTTGTCAATGGGTATGAAGTTGATGATAAAGATGTTGAAACTCTTGCATATGTGTGGATGTTGGACTCCGCTCCGATTCATGAGAAAGCTCCCAAGTTTGAAATGTTGGAAGTTAGTAAGAAGGAGGAGAGTTCCACGCCTTCTCCTACGGTTGAACTTAAACCTCTTCCCCCTTCCTTGAGATATGAATTTCTTGGTGATAATTCCACTTTTCCCGTCATCATCAATAGTGAACTTGATGACACCCAAACCTCAAAACTACTTTCTTTGCTAAAAAGGTTTAAGGGTGTCCTTGGGTACACAATTGGTGACCTCAAAGGGATTAGTCCCTCTTTGTGCACTCATAGAATTTTGCTTGAAAATGAGGATGCATCCTCCATTGAGGCACAAAGAAGGCTTAACCCCATAATGAAAGAAGTTGTGAGAAAAGAGGTCCTCAAACTACTTGATGCCGGTATTATTTATCCTATTTCGGATAGTAGGTTGGTAAGCCCGGTTCATGTGGTTCCAAAAAAGGGAGGAATGACGGTAGTGAGAAATGATAAAAATGAATTGATTCCCACTAGAACGGTAACCGGGTGGAGGATGTGTGTGGACTATAGGAAATTGAACAAATCCACCCGGAAGGATCACTTTCCTTTACCGTTCATGGACCAAATGTTGGAGAGGTTAGCTCAACACAACTACTTTTGCTTCTTGGATGGCTACTCGGGATTCTTCCAAATCCCTATCCATCCAAGTGACCAAGAAAAGACTATCTTCACTTGTCCATTTGGCACCTATGCATATAGGAGAATGCCATTTGGCCTATGTAATGCACCGTCTACTTTTCAAAGAGCTATGATGTCCATTTTCTCCGATTTTGTTGAACAAGAAATGGAATTTTTTATGGACGATTTTTCGGTTGTTGGGAAATGCTTTGAAAGTTGTTTTGCAAATTTGGAGAAAATTTTGAACAAGTGTCAAGAGTCTCACCTTGTGCTTAATTGGGAGAAGTGCCATTTTATGGTACAATAAGGTGTTGTGTTGGGACACATAGTGTCCAATCGTGGAATAGAAGTTGACAAGGCTAAGGTTGAGGTCATTGCTAGTCTCTCACCTCCCACCAATGTCAAGGGGGTGAGAAGTTTCCTTGGACATGCGGGCTTTTATCACCGCTTTATCAAGGACTTCTCCAAAATTGCGAGACCTTTGACCGAATTGTTAGCCAAGGATACTCCTTTTGTGTTCTCTAACCGATGTCTTGATGATTTTAATAAGTTAAAGGAAGCTTTGACAAGTGCTCCAATCATACAACCTCCGGATTGGAACTTGCCATTTGAGCTAATGTGCGATGGAAGTGATCAAGCCTTGGGCGCGGTTTTAGGCCAAAGGAAGGATGGAAAGGTGCATGCAATTCATTATGCAAGCAAAACTCTTGATGAAGCTCAAACCAATTACTCAACAACGGAAAAGGAATTCTTGGCGGTAGTTTTTGCTATGGAGAAGTTCCGGACTTATTTGGTGGGAGCTAAAGTGATAGTGTTCACCGATCATGTTGCTTTGAGACACTTACTCATCAAAAAGGAGTCCAAGCCTCGGTATTACTTCTACAAGAGTTTGACATGGAGATAAGACATAAAAAGGGAGTTGAAAATGTGGTGGCCGACCAATTGTTCCGGTTGATCAACCACAATGTTGAGAATGGGCTTCTGATCAATGATTATTTGCCCGATGATCACTTGTTATCCTTGAGTTTGGGTGAAGCGCCATGGTATGCGGATATTGTCAATTACTTGGTCTCCGGGATAATCCCTCATGATTATGATTATCACAAGAAGAAGAAGTTCTTTCATGATGTGAAACAATATTATTGAGATGACCCATGTTTGTATAAGTCTTGTGCCGATGGCACGATAAGAAGGTGTGTTCCGATAGAGAAAGCTACCTCCATAATGAGCCATTGCCATGACTTACCTTGTGGTGGCCATGCAAGTTCCAAGAAAACGGCCGCTAAAGTACTTCAATACGGTTTCTTTTGGCCAACTCTATTCCGTGATGTTGCCTTTTATGTTAAAGGATGTGATAAATGTCAAAGGAGTGGAAATATCACAAGGAAACATGAAATGCCAATGAATTTCATGCTTGAGGTTGAGCTTTTTGATGTGTGGGGGATAGATTATCAAGGTCCCTTCCCATCATCATTTGGGAATGAATATATACTTGTGGCGGTCGACTATGTAAGCAAATGGGTGGAGGCCATCCCGACCAAAACTTGTGATGCTAAGGAAGTGATCAAGCTACTTCAAAGGATCATTTTTCCAAGGTTTGGGGTCCCGAGAGTCCTCATTAGCGATCGTGGCACACATTTCGGAGAAAGAGCATTAGGAACCTTGTTGAGAAAGTATGGTGTGCAACACAGGAAGAGTCTTACTTACCATCCACAAGCAAATGGGCAAGCCGAGATTTCTAACCGGGAGTTAAAGACTATACTTGAGAGAACCGTGAACAAGTCGTGAAAGGATTGGTCCTTAAAGATTGATGATGCTTTGTGTACTTACCGGACGGCATTCAAAACACCAATCGGTACCTCACCATTCTGATTGGTGTATGGCAAGGCTTGTCATTTGCCGGTGGAACTTGAGCACAAAGCATAATGGGCTATTAAGCATCTCAACTATGACTTGAAGGCGGCCGGTGAGAAAAGGCTCCTTGATTTGAATGAATTGGAGGAATTTAGGCTAGAGGCCTATGAGAATGCTAAGTTGTACAAGGAAAGGACGAAAAGATTTCATGACAAGTGCATCATTAGAAGAGAGTTCAAGGAAGGTGAATTGGTTCTACTTAATGATACCCGTTTGAAGCTTTTTTTCCGGGAAGTTGAAGTCGAAATGGTCCGGACCATTCACCGTTGTCCGATCTTTCCCTCATGGGGCGGTTGAAATAACCCAAGGAGACCGAACTTTTAAAGTAAATGGTCAAATACTAAAGCACTATTACGTGGGAAATCCCGTCCAAAGGGAGATAAAGATCCTTGAAACCTTCCTAGTCAATTAAGTTATTTCGTCTTCTTTACGAAAATTGTTGGCTTGTTTACTTGGTCGGGCCTATGACGTTAAACAAGGGAGCTTCTTGGGAGGCAACCCATGTAATAAAATTTGATGAATTGAAGAGGGATTTTTGATGATTGATCGGGATGAGTTGCTTGTGTTGTGTTGAGGGAGCAATCGCCTTGAGAAGGCAAAGTGGAAGGAGGCATCATGGGTGGAAGTGACTTAGTGGGGATTGAAATTCTTGGCTAAGGAAGCCGATTTGATATTGGAAGGTGTTGTCTTGCCTTCAAAGGGTGCTAATTTCATTGCCTTTAAGGCCGAGGGACCTAATTGTACCCCAGAAGGTACAATTGTACCCGGACGGGTGAAACTTATACCCGATCGGGTAAAGTTGACTCCCTCGGCTGCATGATAAAAATTCGAAAAAACAGACCAAAAAGGCATTTTACCCGACTGGGCGAAATTGTACCCGGCCGGGCACAATTATACCCGACTGTTGCAAGTCTATTTCCTCCGGTTTTAACATCAAATCCCCTTATTTCCTTCATATTGTTTATCTTATTTCACCTACTTTCTTCAACCTCGACACTCCCTCTCTTCTAAAAACACATAACACTATTAAAATACCACCAAAGCTCAACCTTCTCCTTCAATTTTAACCCACTTCCCTTCATCAAATCTCTCCCAAATTTTACTATTGTGATCCTCATCACTTCTAGTTTTAGATCCCATAAAAAAATCCGAGTTCCCTCCACTCGGATTTTTGGCTTCCCAAAATACCCTTGGTCCAAAAACTCAGTTGTTTTTCGTTTTTCTTTGCTTGGTGGCGGTCCTAAGGCCATTGTGGTGCACTTGAAGAAAAAAATTCGTGCTTTTGGTGATTTTTCGGGGTATTAAGGCTTATCTTCACTTCCGGGGTCTAAGCTTTAAGGTTGGTGAGTCTTTGAAGACATTCAAGCTAGTAAAGGGTGAAGCATGGCAACCTCTAGGCAAAGGGCCGCCTTGAAAAATGCATTATCATCTCGCTCTAAGGTAAACACTCCCCCTAGCTATACTAATAGTTCTTTTGGCATTTTTTTTAAAGATAAAAAAAAAATTAGCCTTGTTTAACGAATTTGTGGGAAGGAAATGGGAGCCAACTAGGTGGGCTTGTGGTGAAACTATGGATAGAATGGGTATTAATAAGGAGGTAGAGGCCCTTTGTGAAAGAATTGGTATTAGCAAAATTTTCAATGCCGATGTCGAGACCTACGCCCCCCTTGCTTCGGAATTCTTCGCCACCTTTGAGGCGGTTTTTGCTTCTCCATATAGCAATTCGACCGTCTCCTTTCAATTGGGAGGAATTCAAAGGAATATGTCCTTAGAAGAATTTGGCCGACATTTTGGTTTTAGGATTTGCTCTTGGGGTGGGTATAGGCCGGCTCAATCTAGTGATGATATTGCTTCCCGTAGTGCCTTTTGGAAGTTAATTACCCGGAGGTCGGAATTTTCTAGCGGGAAATAAAGTTCCGTTAAAATTAGGAATGCCGTACTTAGGTACCTTGCCCGAATTCTAGCTTCTTCCTTATTTTCCTCGGCCGAGACGCACCACAATTGTAGTGTCTTGGCCCTCCACCTTTTACAAGATGCCGTCTATGGACGAGAGCAAACCATAGACCTTACCACGGCGCTAGCCAAGCATTTCCTTGGCATTATAGCTAAACCGAAACCGTTGATATCTTTTGGGGGTCTCATCACAATTTTGGCTAACTCTTTGGGTGTAGTGCACAACTTTGAAAAGGTGGAGGGAGGGATTTGGCTTGAGGAGGCTCATTTGCCTTGGCTACGGGAAGTTAAAGGTCGTCTAATGTATGCTATAACCGATTATCGATATCTCTTATTACCCAACCCAATCGCCACAACCGTTTTCAACCCATTAAATTGGGGGATGCCTTACCGGGACAATGAATTTGAGCTTGTGAACCAAAAATGAAAGAAGTTAGCCCATGAGGGGGTGGAGGGGTTTATAGTGTATGGACCGGGGGACATGGAACCTATTGAACAAGTTCCCGGTATACCCCAACCCGAGGTATTCCGGGATGACTTGAGGGGAGGGAGCAACCAAGGACAACCCGACGTTACCCAACCCGAGGTCCATGAAGAGGAACCAAATGTAGAAGAGTCGGGAGGTGTTCATTACTCTACCTTTGATGTTGGAGGGGGTTCTAATCCCATGGAAACCCACCAACAAACTAGCACCTCCCAACCATCACAAAACCCCGGGTCCACCTTTGACTTCTATTCCACTTATGACTTTGGCACCCCCTTGAACCAAGATACCGAATTCCACTACCAACCCCAACCCCAACCACAACCTCATCAACCTAGCCGAGCTTCCTTCCATGTACCATCCTCTAGTCAATGGGAGGACATGTTCGGCATGATGAGGGATACTAGAGACTTTGCTAGGGAGGCTAGGGATATTGGGACTAGTAACCGAGCTTATAGTGAGGAGACCCGGATGATAATCCATGAGAACCAAAGAATTTTCGAGTAAAGTCGTGGCTATGCGAGGGACACAAGGAACATGGCCATGTCTTCCCTCCTCTATGGGAGACGGATCACAGACCGTTTAAATGACATCTCCGGGACCCAAAGTGACATGTTGAGACAATTGGAGGAGCTTACATCTAGGAGCTTTGCCGCCCGCCGAGGCCCTTTTAACCAACCACCACCCGGGTTGCAATAGGTGGTGTGTTTTGCGGGATGTCATCTAGTTGTCTCTCCGTGTCATTTTCTCCTCCTCTATTTCTCTTGTGGTAATTGGTGTGTTGGTATGTTTAACTTTATCTCTTAGTTACCTTTTGATTTGTTGCCCTAGTTGCCCTTTATCTTGATTTTATTTCGAATTGGCCCGGTGCGTTTCACCTAGCACCTACACCCTTGATGAAGTCGGGTGTGTTCTATTGCTCCCAAATTTAAAATCCAAAGCCTTCGCTATGCTCCCCATATTCAATCCAAATTTTATTTGAACCTCCCACATATCCAAATGTCACATATTAATTTTTGCATTTAGATTCTCTTGTGATATATCTAGTATTTATCATCATTTAGTTTGCATTCACGTAGGTTGCATTAGAATTTAAATTTTGTAATATATTGTCACATGTAGTTGCATTCATATAAAAAAAATTTGAAAATTGAAAATTGAAAAACCCAAAAATATGTCCTTTATTTTCAACTAAAATGCCTCTTAACCGCGCTTCATCCGTCATTGGATGTTGTACATAATAAGTGTGGGGAGGAGGCCAAAAAAAAAAGTTCTTTACTTTTCAAAAATTCAAAAATAACAAAAATATGCATTTACTTTTCGAATATCCTCCACACATTCATTCACATCAAGAATTATGTAAATAAACAAGTGTGGGGAGGACATTCTCAAAATTTCAAAATACAAAAACATGTTATTTAATTTCAAATATTTAAAAATCCAAAAATATGTTATTTAGTTTTCCTATTCACTCCATATGCTCTTGTCCATTGAAGACAATGTACATTTCAAGTGTGGGGAGGGAAATATCCATTCTTGTGAATATTTGTATATATTTGTAAATGCTTGTAAATTTAAGAAAATTCAAGAAAAATCCATAAAAATTGAAAAATTTCACAAAAATTACAAAAATATTTGCATTGTATATATATGTTTTGTCTAACCTTTGGCATAGCGCATTGACCATTTGAGGCAAAAAGGAGACTAGAAGACCGCTTGGTATACACGTTCTTATCTCTTTCTCCTTTTTCATTCTCTCTCTTTTTTATATTGTTGTATAATATGGAGGAGGATGGGATTTTTGTGCCTTGGGTGTCTCCTTGGGAGACCTGTGGATTGTTTGGTGTTGATGTGTGCTGCTAGGATTAGACATTGTTTGCACGTTTATTTTCATGTTCTTTCGATTTCCGCATGCATTTGTTCACATGTGCATATGTGTTGTTAGATTTAGTTGCACTTAGTTTGTAAATGATTTGCATAAGCATGGTCGAGGAAGGGAACCAAGTACCCCTCATGATGAGCTATATGTCCAATTGTGCCTTTCCCCTCCCCGTGACTTGCACCCGTGGCCTCTTAGTTAGCCTAGGGAAACGGGCTTGACCAATGAGTTTAGACCGATCTTGTGAGACCTAGGACCGTAGACTAGACCTAGGGCTCGACTTAGCCACTCAAAGGTAAGGGTAGAACCTCCTAGGGTGGGTACATCCATACCCCGCCCTCATCTAGGTTTGAGAGTAGGCCTCCTCGCGAGGCGTGTCACATCAAGACGCTTAAGTGTGTCATTCCATCCTTAGACCATGATTTGCATTTTATTTTTATGCACAAGTTATGAAATAAAATACGTTTTCACATGCATATGAACCTCACATAGCCAAATTGCCTTGTTTTGTCCCTTCCATTATCTCCCTTTTTTATTCACCCCCTTTGAGCCTTAGCCTTTTCATTTGGCAAACCCACTAAATTAACTACATTCCATAAACACCTTTCCTTGATCAAGAATTGGTCGGTTTTATAGTAGTGTTTTAGGAGGTGATTGGGTCATAATGGCGGATAGTTTATTTCACTTGAGTCGGAGTTTGGTATGCATTTGGCATTGTATATAAATAAGAGGTTTTGAAAAAGAAATGAAAAACAAAATAGAAAGGTGAAAAAGTCATGAAAAATAAAAAAAAAATGAGTTACTTGTGTTGTATATATGTTGTCAAGAAAAGAAAAAGGCAAGCTACACCCCTCATCATCATTAAACGGGGTAGAAAAGGCCGTTGCTAAATAAAAGGGCAAATTGATGTTTTTCCAAAATGAGTTGGGTTTACACATTTTTTGCATGGCTTGGGAAACCGAGTCTTTGTTAGGGTGTAGACGTTACCATTTGTTGAAATAAGAGGAGTACTCTTGAGTTTTTCCAATTTGAGTTGGGTTTATACAATTTTTGCATAGTTTTGGTGATCCATGCTATGTTAGGGCATAGACGTGTCTCATGTGTTGCAATAAGAAATGGGTTACGATGTGTCGGCAATTCTTGATTTGAACTCCACATATCCAAATGGTGCTTGCACCAATCCCGTTTTGTCCTACTCCCTAGCCCCGTTACAACCCTAGTTTCATATTGTGTGCATTTTACCATTGTTTGCATTTCATTGGACATAGGACGGTCTTAAACATTAGATTGCAGGCACGTTTTCGCTAGTCGAGTTAGGAGAGTGATTTTGGTTACTATCTGTCACAAAAATCAATTTTTCCTTCATTGAGTGACGAATGAAAACCGTGAGGATGTCGTTGCCTAGGTCCCCTTAGTCATGGGTCTTTTGGTTGAATCTCGTGTCGGTTTTGTAATTCTCGGCGGGCTTGCCTACTTCCCCTTACCCCGCTCTTGAATGTGTTTCTTGAGTATTGGTCACACTAGGGTTGCTTGAGTCATGCTTAGGAGGTTGGCACCTCCATTGGAACTTCTGAGACGGTACTCCCGGCCAAGACCATGTTTTGTTGCTTAAAAATCCGGCCGCTTAGATGAGGAAAGTGGACCATTTTTGTTAGATGCATTTTATAGCCTGATTATGTGTTTTCATGATGGATGCATCGCAATTTTGTAGCAAGAACAAACTTGCCTTGCAATAGGGCACTTTTCCCTCATGAGTGTCAAATTGTGAATTGAAGGGGCGTTGAGTGCGCTAATACTCAATCGGCTGTTAATTTAGAATAATTGAGTGATGCTTATATTGTGCACACACTCTTGATGGATATTATAGTAGTCTCTTGTGCATTGGTTTTGGACTTACTCGGGGACGAGTAAGGGTCAAGTGTGAGGAGATTTGATAACACCATTTTAACCCACATATTTTGATGTCCCGGACCCATTTTGTCTTGATAAATCAAGCATTATGAACTCATTTAGTTAGTATTAGCCTAGTCCGAGTTATTTTCCCTCATGCTTAGTGTAAGACATGTTTTGAGCATTTTTTCCCATACTTATGAACCCTTTTGTAGGTACTATGCTCGGGAATGTAAGAGGGATGGAACTTGGAGCGGGATTTGCTTGAAGAATGGAAGCAACTAGGAGGAATTACAACCGATGGAGTTAACTACACCCGGCCGGGCACAACTTTACCCGACCGGGCACAACTTTACCCGGCCGGGTACCTCTCACCCGTTTGGCGTTTTTAGCGTTATTTAGTCCATTTTGACATTTTACCCGGGAGGGTACAATTATACCCGTCCGGGCATAATTGTACCCTCCCGGGTACAATTTACTCCCTCGGCTGCAGTTGTTTTCGTCTTCTCTTGTATTCTCACCTAACTTTTTATAAGGCATATAAATACTTAATTTCCCAGAAAATTAGGGATCTAATCCTAGTTTGAGAAGAAATTTGTAAGGTTAAGAGAGGAAAACTCAAATCCTTTGTAACTTGGCAATCATTCTTCATCAATCAAAGATTATTATTATTGTTCTTACCTTGTTCTTCCTTATTGTTCATCCTTTCAATAGTTGGTATTGCTTCTTTCCTTTTTCTCTTTTCTCCCTTGTTCTTCAATTGTTTTCTATTGTTGTTTGTTATTGTTGGATTTCTTTTTGTTAGAATTTGTTGAGACTTATTGTTTGTTGATAGTTTAGTTAAAATCTCTCTCTCTTGTTTGTTGTTCATGCTTTTGATTAGAATTGTTCATATAAAGCTTGAGACTTTGATATATTTGATAAAGCTTGGATCTTTTTGAGTTAATTCATCTACTCTTAGCCTTATTAGTTGATTTCCATCATCTCTTATCACCTTTACATGCTCTATCATAAAATTCATAATATCACCATGTTTATTGTTAAAGTATCCTCCTTTATTGCTTGTCTTGCTAAATTAACCATGATTAG
This sequence comes from Silene latifolia, assembly GCF_048544455.1. Lineage (NCBI taxonomy): Eukaryota > Viridiplantae > Streptophyta > Magnoliopsida > Caryophyllales > Caryophyllaceae > Silene > Silene latifolia. Next base: position 101,947 of record NW_027413154.1, on the reverse strand, counting down.
TGAGTAGTATTTTCACTAGGGTGCGATTGGACCGTAACTTGAGTAATTTATCTAATTGAGTTCATTAAATTAGTTGTTAAGGAGGGGTTTTTGGGTTTAAACAAAGGAATTGAATTGCTGTGTCTATTTGGGAGTAATTGTCGGTTTTGACCCTTGTCCACCAACGGGAGTTGGTTAGGTTGGGATTGATTACTTTACCCTTTTTAGTCGTGTGCCGACTTGGGTTGAGCCCGGGAGGGAGAACCCAAGTGAGGTGCCTTTGTTTTTCGGTTTGAAGTTCGCCTTCGGGAGAAGGGTAGGGATGACCGGGAGTTTATCGCGGGCTTAAGCCCTTGATCTTGACGAGAGGTGAGCGGAGTGGGCCCACTTTGGTGAGCCTTGAGTCTTGAGTCGGGGAAAATCGAGTCATGAGCCCGGGAGGGAGTTGATTCGGTATCACTAGTGTCCCACCATGAGCCCGGGAGGGAGTTGCTGGGCGAATTAGAGGCGTCTCCACCCAATACACCTACCCCTTAACAACTAGTTGAAAGAACTCTTGATTTATTACGAATGTCGGTGGTTTAGTCGCGCCCTAGGCCCTTAGTTTATCGAGTAAAACCCCCAATTTACTTAGCTTACTCTTTTAATTTAGTTATCGCATATTTAGTTTCATTTGCATGCCATTAGTGTAGTTCATTTAGTTAATTTACCAATCAATCCTTTTTCTTTGACTTAGCTAAACTAAAGAATATTAACAATTAGTAGTCTCCCAAACTCCTCGTGTTCGACCCTTACTAGTGCAACGCATCGTTCACTTGCGAGGTTTAACTTGAACCATCAATCATATTACTATATCCAATGTTACTACAATTCTTTTCAGTAATAACAAAATTACTTTTACTATTTAGGCATGCAATTTTAAGTCTTATATATTTAAATAAATATATTACATATATGCATTAAATCAAATAGAAATGATTATGGATTATTATATTTTTTGAAAATCTAACTTAATTTATTTATTTATCTTTTAATAGTTTTCAAAATATAACATACTTATATTATATTTGGGTAAAGTTGGGATTCGGTGAGAACTCCTAAATATTTGAGGATTGAGATTTCAATACAATATCACAGGTTATTCAATACAATATCTCAAAAAATTCACGTGGTACCCCTAAACTTTGCCACTTTGCACATGGTACCAATATTTTAAGTTTGTGTACATGTTACCCTTTACGTTTGATTTTTATGCACAACACGTCTTTTGTGTCGCTCTAACAGACTTCAATTCAACATAACCCATGTACCGAAATTCGAAATCGGACAATTATTTGTTCTATACACATTTTCTTGTCATAAGCTACGATTTGAGGAAAAACAAATTGTCGACTGGCATATTCTAAGGTTTTTCTCATGGAAACCTAAAATTGACCATAACTTCGATCTTAAATTTTCTAATGACCATTTTTTGTTTTATCAAATTATAGATCTCGAAGAGAAAATAAATATAGAAAAAAATTTGGCCAATTCCGATTTATGGTCTATAATTTATGCTCAATTGAAGATTCAAATAATGATAAATAGATCATGTCATATTTGAAAATTAAACTTCAAGGTTATCATGTGCACAAATTTAAAAAGTTTGTTAGCATGTGAAAAACGACATAGCTTAGGGGTACCACATGAATTATCCGGAAAAAAATACAAATTAAAATTATTTTTTTTTTATTTTCTTTTGCGCATGTGTGTTTTTTTTATAATTCAACGAGTAATTTGTGATATTGAATTCAAAAAGCTGTGATATTGTAAAGAAATCCTAAAAAAGATAGTGTATCCTCACATGATCTCCTTCCTATTTGTGTATGTTAAATAATTAACATCTTTATACTAATTAATACCATAAGTGAGACATGTTTATTTTAAGGAAAATCACCATATTAAGGTGTTCTCTAAATTTATATACTTCAACCAAAACTGTATAATATTTACATTGAAGTCCCTTGGTCGGGTATATCTGTGGACAGCGGGCCGCCCACGGGGGCGCTTGGTGAGAAACGAGGGACAAGCGTTTGCATTTTGTAAGGAGTCGCCACCAATTTTTATGGGAAATTGGAACCGTTCGAATACCTCGTGTCATGTCAAGACACAAAGTAGTGACATGAACACTAAGCAATCGTTACCCTTAGCATTCTATGTCTAGAATGACTCTCGTGGATGTCAATGAACACAGGTGCTCACGGAGATCTGGAGTAAGGGGTGAGGGTACGTATTAGGAAGCTCTTTTGATCGAACACCTAATCCCGCCCGCCTCGATAGCGGCCTCTACTAATGATTAGGGAAGTTTATTCGTACTTGATATATCGTCGGCTATATGCATGCAATGCAACATCCATAGATTGATCCTAACATGTGAGAATTTAACTAAGTCGGTTGAACAATTAATTAATCATACAATTGGGTCGAAGTTGGATTTAATGTTGATTTACATGTGAAAGCAAACAATGAAAGATACAAAGCAATGATTATAAATTACAATAATAGAAAATTACAACAATTACCATGGATTAGATGATTTATGTCGAAAACACCCTTAAAACGGATAATTTGAGAAAAAGGAATAAAAGAAATAAAATAAATGAAATAAACGGAAAGAAACCAGGTGATATTACGAATATTAGTTAGTTAATTACGTAAGCCAAATAAACTTAGGTCAAAGCAGAAAGGAGTTCAGAGACAGAACTCAACCTGGAACAGGCGCAGCAGAGACTGCGCCCTCTGGAAGAGGCGCAGCAGTTGCTGCGTCTGTTCCAAGGGTGAGTTCTGGCTGTGAAGCCGGAACTGCAAATCGTTAATGTCAATTGATGATTTTAATGGATCGATTGATGATATTACTCGGATGAAAGTGATTTAATGGATTAATTACATATGAATTAGTCATAAAAGCAGTAAAACATGGATGAGACGGATGCTAATGGAATTAATTACATGAAGGGACGATGTTAATGAATGAGTCAATAAACAACTAAACAAACTAATTAATCGATTAGACTAAACATAATGAATATGACGAATTGACAATGAACATGGATGCAAAATATATCAAAGATAAAATCCAGAAACTCAATATGACGAAATTGAATCTCTAAAACTCAGATTGAATATTAATGACGAAAACCCGCAAATATTGATTACTTGAGATTTAAGTCGGATTTACAACAATTAAAACATGTGAATTATGATGAATGTATATAATACATGTGAATATTGATGACTATGACGAAGAATTAGCGAAATAAGCAAGAGAAAACAAACAAACAAACACGAATTACAGAGGACGGAGGAAGAAGAAAAGAAGCAGGAACTGCGGCAGCCTCACGAAGAGGCGCAGCAGGAACTGCGCTCCTTCGAAGAGGCGCAGCAGTTGCTGCGTCTTTTCTCGACGTCTGTCTACTGGAAATCCGCAAAAACAGGTTTTTAAAGACGGTTTTAGAAATCGGTTTTAATTAGATGTTTTCGACATAAACCTTACAACGATGAATAAATAAAATACAATAAATAAAGAGAATTATACACCCTCAGACTTACATGTTGACGGAACGAGATGAACTAAGTATCGACTAGTGAATGCTCGACGCGAATGCAATGAAAGAGTGCCCTCGTAAGAGGAAAACGATTGATTAATTTAGATTGATTGAGTGTAGTTGGTCAAATTGGTCGGTCATGCAACGGAGAGGCTGGTACCCGGAAAGATCCGAGCTTACGTGGTCGGAAGTCCAAGCACGTAGGCGCCAATTAGTAAGAACGAAGTCTAGAATGCAAAGGGAGAAGAGAAGGGCGGACACTCGCGTGAGAAATATGAGGAACGAAGGCTCCTATTTATACTAATCACACGGAGGAATAGGGTTTCGGAGACTCTTTGGAAGTGAATCTCGGAAAGATATAAAAAAGATACGTAAATCATGCAAAGAAGGGCACGGGAAGAGGCGCGGCGACCATGCGTCCCTTGGAAGAGGCGCAAAGACTGCCGCGTCTGTTCCCAGGAGGTTTCCTCCTGCTGAAGAAAGATTTCCGCGTTTGAGTTATGGTAGGACGGAAATAATTCGATTATCTTTTGAATATTACGGAATATTATTTGCCAAAAGATAAAATTTGTGAAATATGGAATAGAAATATCCTAACATTCCAACATTCATCGACTCGGGATTTAACAACTATCGAAAAATGGAGACGGTTTTTGACCCGGACTCCGAATGTACTCTAATTACTGCCAAAATGACCGTATCCGGACGTAGATGACAACTAAGAGGTTGACATTAATATTTGAGCAAACACTTGATGATAAACTTATGAACTGTCACAAATCGTTCCGCGAATCAAACATGCGGCCCAATCATCACCGGGTGGTTTGCGAGAGGTGCAGAAACGAGGTGTCTACAGAGCCCCCACTTTGACTGAGGCTTGGACAAGGCGAAAGTCAAAGTATAGCCATCAGGTCAATCGAAGATTACAACCTGACGACTATGGCGACGCGAGGCGGCTCAAGGGGTCTGAACCAAGGACCTGTCGTCGGGAACATTTTAGAGTCTGTCGACTATCGGGGAGGGTCGTTTAAAGTCCATTAGACTACGTAAGGAGGCTCGCCAGCCATAAGAAGAGACCATACCTGGGACTTCTTCTCGAGATGCTTTCGGAGGTGCATAGGAGCTAAGGGTAAGCGTAGGAGCTAAGGGTAAGACCTAAAAGATATATAAATATTGTGCTAGGGTGTGGGACCCTAAAGGAAAGCATCAACGGGAAGGAGGCCCAAATATAAGTTCAACTTAAAGGTAACTAAGGTTTGGGTATAGGAACTTCGGGAGAACGACACCCTGTCGAACTCCGCGGGGAAACACAAAATATAGTGAAAGCAGCAGGACGTCGGTAGAAACTGCTGGGGAATCCGCTTGCGTTGGTCTCAAGCGAACTCTGGCAAAAACTTGAGGTTGAATCTGCTTGCGTCGGTCTCAAGCGAACTCTTGTTGGGGAATATATCGACGACTAGGAACATCTTGATCGTCATGGGAGAAACTTCGAGTGAGCAGTACTGCAAAATACTACTGCGCCGGACAAAATAAATTGAGCAATACTTGCAAAATATCACTGCGCGGGATAAAATGAATTTGGACAATACTCAAAATACTTTTCGCGTAGGATAAAACGCGGGCCAGAACGAAAGAAAATCGTCGAAACGGGCCAAAAGAATATAATAGCATTGAAGAAGAGGCGCACCAAAGATGGGCCCACAAATAACGAACCCATAACGAATTTTTGAAAATTCGTATGGAGGGAACGTGAGGAAGAGGCGCAGCAAGAGCTGCGTCCCTTGGAAGAGGCGCAGCACCTGCTGCGTCTTTTCCCCAATTTGGCAATTCCTGCGTAAAAACGCGAAATCAGAAGGTTTATGTTTCATTATTTCGAAACTCAATTTCTTCAATTTCTCTCTCAAATCTTCACCATTTCCGTCGAGGTTGGATTCAAAAGCTTGCTTGAAATATGACTAATCGAGGTATGTGTCTTAATCTTGCATTAATCATCCGTATTCGTCGAATTTCGAGCCGCAAGAACTAGGGTTTTCAACCCATTGGCTCGAAAATTTGGGGCTTTTCCCCCAAATGGATTTGTTTTGCCAAATTGATGCTAGAAATGGATAGTAGGCAATGTTAGGAACATAACCATGTATTTGCTTTGAATTTTCATCGAGTTTTGGGCCCTTGAGCGAATTTTGAGACGGTTTTACAGCTGAACCGTAAATTGCTTCGAAAATAGCCTTAGGATTACCCATTGGCGGCGAAACTTGATATTTGGGATCCTTGGATGATGGGTAAATTTTCTGCCATCTCGAAATTTTGGTTTGTGACAACTTTTTCAGGGCACCTTTCTAGGGCATAATCGCCGTTACAACGAAATGCTGCCGAATTTTCGACTCGAACCCGGAACTAGGCTTTGACTTGGGCTTGACTTTGACCCAATTTATCACATGAGCGATTGGGTTGGCGGGAATATGGCCAAAGATGGCCAGAAAGGGCGGTTTTCAGGGCTCTGGAGGCTCGAAAACTCCTTAATCAAAGGCTTGTCGTCATGTGACGCGGCCTAAATTTACTTTAATGTTGCAGGTGAGGAGGCTTCTACTTCTGGGAGGACTCCCATGGAGATAGACGTTGCTGCTGTTGAGGAGGCTTTAGAGCAGGCTTTCACCGACGCGGTGATGGCCACTGGAGACGAGGCACACGAGGAGGCGGAGGAGGAGGAGGCTCCGAGACGCAGACCAACGTCGGCGAGGAGGTCGTCGGTGAGGGGAGCTCCTGCGTGGGCTGAGACCTGGGAGAGTAGGCACCTTGTGTGGGCTGCAGAGGGTCACCTATCCTACAGGACGGTGAAGAGCTTGGTAAATAAGAATTTACTACTCATTACCTGTTCTCTTTCATTCCTTTTGTCCAAACTTCTTGCAAATTTCCATTCAAAACTAAAGATAGCTTTGTTTCCAATCATTATAGGAGGCCGGGACGTCGGGTCGTTCTCGGGTTACACGACGATGGAGCACTACGAGCGGTTGTCGGCGGAGGAGAGGGCCATGATCGAGCGCGGAGCGTCGGTCCTCCGGTTCAGTCCGGAGGGATATCGTGAAGAGGAAGTTGCGGGCCAACCTTAGCCTGGTCCGCGCTTTCTTGGATCGATTCTGGGATACGACTTCCACGTTTCACCCGCCTTTTGGTGAGGTGGGAGTTACTCCGGAGGATTACGGCATGATTTACTCAGTGCAGTGCGGGGCCGAGGAGATGGTGTGGCCGGAGACTGCTATGAGAGCGGATTCGGCCGAGGCGAGGAGGTTGATCGGCTGGAACTTGTCGCCGAAGGCTGTTGCAGTGCCGGGCTTGGTACCCAGTACCTATGTCCGAGACTACTTTGCGGGGAAGACCCCGGTGTCGGTGACGATCGATGGGAGGGAGACTGCTCCTCCTCCTTGTACAGCTGAGCAGAGGGCTCGTCTGTGGCTTTGGTGGTTCTTGTCTTCGATTTACCTCGGAGACAAGGGCGAGAGGCTATCGACGAAGCTTCTTCCCTTTCTTTCGACCTGAGTTCCCTAGGGCGTTGGGGCCTGGGTCACTGCTGGTTTTGCGGTCCTCATCCGCTTCATGAGGGCCATGGTTCGTCCGGAGTTGATGGAGAAGGGGACTTCTCCTGGCGCTGTCGGACCTGGACTACTGTTGGAGGTATCAACCTTCCAAAGCAAATTCCTTTCTTTGTTGAAATACGAAAGATCGTCATTGGTTATTTTGTTTTATAGGCATGGGTGTACTCTTACTTCCCGAGTCTCGCGCCGAAGAGGATAGAGCCGCTGGAGAAGGCCTATCCCGTGGTGAGGGATTGGGTGATGTGCAGGACGAAGAGCAAGCGCTCTTCTCACAATGTCTACCGGCGGGATGTGAACGCCCTTCAGCTGAGCAGCGTGAGTATCCCACTCGTATTTACATCTCTTGTACTTTGCTTTCACTTGATCATAGGAATGATCTTTGCCTTTATATTGTCGCAGCAAGGTGCCCAGGACCTTGGGCGGAGTATCTTTGGAGCGCCTCCTTTTGTTCTTGAGGTCCTTCGACCTAGGAGCCCGAGCCTTTGTTGTGGACGTCGATGGGTCCTGTGTGGTATCCGGGCGAGCGTTTGGCTCGTCAGTGCTCTCGGGCGCGTTGACGGTTCCCATTGACCCTCCGAGGACGATGTTCAGAGAGCCTACTGAGGCTGAGAGGGAGGCGGACCTGGCTGGTGCCAGTGGCGACGACCTTATTTTGCCTGGCGAGGACTACTCAGCGTTCCTTTACGGGAGGTTGGCGTACTGGCCAGTAGTGGTGAGTATCCTTTACTTTTCTTGATTTGATTTCGGGAATTACGATGAAAGATCATCGGTTGATGAGAGCTATTTGTCTTTGCAGGAGGTTGAGGCGGCGGGCATCGAGCCCCCAGTGTACCCCGAGACTCTTGAGTACACTGACGCGACTGGGAGGACGACGATCTCCGAGTTGCGTGACTTTGACGTAGCTGTGACGGATCTTTGGCCTAGACGATCGGGCAAGATCGATTCGGAGGGTGAGCCTCCAGCTTATATACCCTTCGTGTAAGAACACATTTGATTGAATTTGTTCACTTTACTGAGAATTCTTTTGAAATGCAGGTCGCGCCATCTCAGTTCGTGGCACTTTGGAGGGTGGCCAACCGGCTACGAGCTACCGCCATCGAGGCACTCGTCGGTGGTCGGGGTCGTCAGGTACGAACCTCGTTTGCTTTCTTTTGACTTTTGATTTTCCGTTTTGTTTGAGTTGATTGACATGAGCCAATTTCTTGTTTACAGGGTGACCGCGAGCTGGAGCGAGAGTTGGCCCAGTCTCGGGAGGAGACGGCTCGCTTGTCGAGGGAGCTCGAGTCTCGGGATGCCGAGATTGCTGCTCTCATGGCGAGGGTTGCTGAGTTGGAGGGTGCCCAGCAGTAGTTCTGCGTAGTTTTGTAGGCTTGTACATCTGATTTTGAACATTCGATTTTGGACATTTTTGGACTTGTTTGGGGCGCAAGCCCCCAGTTTGCTTGGACTTTGGATTTGGTTCGGGGCGCAAGCCCCCAGTTTGCTTGTACATTTGTATATATGATGGCCTGAGTGCCTTTGCTGCTGGGTTGTGTCGCTTGTACCTGCAGGTTAGCTCTTGAACAGGTTTGGTAGACGACGGTTTACACCGTCATGCTGCCGAAATTCACATGGAAATCACGCAAAACATACATTTTATACACATAAGGTCTTAATTAGCGCAAAAAGAGACTCAAGGGATACAAAAATGCAAAAAATGCAAAAATTTGCAAAAATTTTGACGGAAATGACCGGACGGTAGGGAGGGTTACCCCTAAAAAAAAGAAAACGAGAAATCTATAAGTGTAGAAGTGAAAATGTTGAAATTTGTTAAAAAAATGAAAACAAAAGAAAATGAATTCCTAAAAAAATGAAATTAGAAATGAAACTTATGAAATTTAATTAAAATGAAATTTTATTTCCTAAAAATAAATAAATGAATAAAAAGGTGCGATAAAAATGGCGAGTATGTCGACGCCGCCTCGAAATGCGTGCCCGCGAATTCAGGAAGTTTGAAACATGGTAAACTGCTCGTATTTACCAAAATAAAATCCCGTAGGAATAGGAAATTATTCGTTATAGAATTTAGGAAAGATCCAAACGCGGAAATCACAGAGAGTGAGCCTGGGGAAGAGGCGCAGCATGAGCTGCGTCGCTTTGAATAGGCGCAGCAGGAGCTGCGCCTGTTCCCAAGTTTGTCTCTTCTGGCGAATTTTGGAAACAGCAATTAGTATAAATAGGAGCGTCGACGAAGCTTTAAATCACATAATTCTTCCGTCTTTTCTCCGTTAATCTCATAAAAAACTCCCAAAATAAATTTTCAAGAGAAAATTTGTCATCATGAACACTTTGGAGATCCGCTTGAAGGAATGGACCAATGAATTTTCGAATGTCGAGAAGCACGATATGGGTGCTCATAACCTTGGGTCTCTATTGAGTTTGAAACTCATTAAGGTGGTGAAACCGTTCTTGGATGCTTGTCTTGACTACTGGGACCCAAATTGTCATGTTTTCGCGTTCCCGTGTGGTGATATTTGTCCTTTTCCTGGAGGAAAATTGCGCTATTGGTGGGTGGGATCCCGAGCACTTACCCGCTATTCCTTCCACTTCACAAGGGTATAAGAGCAAATTCAGAGACTTGCTTGGATTGACTAGACTCGAGGTGGATCGCTTGGTTACCCCGAAAGGCGTGAGAATGTTGGACTTTATAGACCGATTCATCACCGTAGCCGACCCCACGCTCTTATGTTGCCGGGAGGAGAGCCTTTGGCTTCGTTTGCTTTGCATGTGTATGTCTTTCATGGACACGTTGATGAAGATTTGCGAGGTGATCCCCGTCTTTTGGGTCTTATCGAGCAAATGGAGTCACAGAGCCCAGCTTGCTTGTGTTTAGGGGAGATCATCTTAGGTTTGGATAATAGGAAATCCAACCGCGATCTGCCATTTTTGGGGAGTCCCGTCATCCTACAGGTAAGACACCTCTTCTTTTTCTTTTTTCTTCTTTTTTTTTTTTTTTTTTTCGTGTCTAATGCCTGCTTTTGGTAGGTTTGGCTTATGGAACGCTCCCGACGCTCGAGCCCCCCAGTTCATGCACTTTCCTATCACTCCCGTATGATTGCGATGAGGACGCGGTTGTACATGGTGGACTTCACTCGGGTTTGTGACTATTGGAAGAACAAGCTGAAGAATGACGATGGCCCGTTGATTAGGTGGGTCGTACCATGGTGGCACCTTAAGTCTGTTACTGGGGTGTCTTCTTTGGATCCCACGAGGTCCGTGCGTATTCCGGGATTGGAGTTCATGGTATGCATCTTTCCGGAAAGATTGATGAGGCAAGTCGGGCTGAAGCAGACCATCCCGAGGCTTGATACCGTTCATGACCGTGTAGCGCTTACCACCGAGAGCCGAAGAGAGTGGGCTATCAAATGGGCCCAAAGGAACATGTGGTTCTTGAGCTTCTCCGCCAATGCTTTGTGGGTGTCGGATTCCTATCTGAGGTGGAGAAAGGCTGCGACTTCGGAAGAACGCGAGAGACTGAGGAAACGCGAGCCTGTTGACTACAAGGTGCGCGAGGGAGAGAAAGAGAAGGAGAAGCATCTGACGAAGGAGAAGAAGAAGCTGGATTTCAGTCATTCATCCTTCAAGAAATCAAAGACTACTTCTGTTGCGGAAGTGGTGGTTGGCAAGAATGGAAGAGTCAGGCCTCGAGAAAGACCGTTGGTGATTAGGTCTGAAGTGGTGCAAGAGCGCCCGGCCCGAGGTCGTGACAAGAAGTATGACAAGAATGACAAGGGCAAAGGGAAGATGGAAGAATAGCCCGAGTCTTTATTTATTATTTGAGTATTATTATTATTGTTGTGATAAAAAGGAGGGATTTTTAGAATCCTAGCCTATTCTATTTATTATTATGTATCGTATTATTATTATTAGAAAATGAATGGAATAAAAAAGGCTAAATGGTTATGAAACCGTTGTGATTTTCTTTTATTATTCTTGTCGAATTTCAAATGCAACGCAAATGTCCTTCTATTTACATTTTAGGTATGATGGGTTGAATCCTGTGAAGGATTGCCTACGTATTCACTTAAAAAGCGAAATCAAACCCTTGCGCGTAGTTCGAGTAAATGTAAAAGAATAATTGTTCGAAGCAAGAGCTTTGTAATGAACATAGAAAATAAGCATGAGCTTTTGCTTGTTCTCAAGGTGCGGATTTAGTTTATTTGACGATATGAGGATGACGATCTTGTCAAAATGCAAGAGCATAGTGACATTTAGCTTATTTCAGCTTGGCCAGGGGCCGTTTATTTAGTGCCACAAGAGCGACACATGGGTTTACGCGAGGCGCGTTTTTGTCCTATTCTAGGCATAATATCGTTTCAGTTGGTCAAGGTTTGTGGGGTTCGAAAACTCATTCCCGTCTAGGTCTGTGATTCTAACCGCACCCCCTGGGAGTATGGATTTGACTAGGTATGGTCCGGCCCAATTAGGTTTGAATTTTCCCCTTGGGTCGACGGGTAAAAGAGCTCTAACCGATTTGAGTACTAAGTCTCCTTCTTTGATGTTTCTTGGCCTAACTCTTTTGTTGAAAGCTCGTTTGATACGTGCTTGATATGTTTGGACATTGTGTAAGGCGCGTAGCCTACGTTCATCCAGGAGGATGAGTTCTTCATATCTATCCCTCTTCCAATCGGCTTCAGGGATTTGGCTTTTGAGTAGAATACGCAAGGATGGTATTTCTAGCTCGACTGGTTGTACGGCCTCCATGCCGTAGGTCAAATAGAAAGGAGTAGCCCCAGTGGGTGTCCTAACTGATGTATGATATCCCCATAAAGCAAAGGGTATCTTGCTTGGCCAATCTCTGTAGTTGTCAGTCATTTTCTTGAGAATTGTGACAACGTTCTTGTTTGCCGCCTCTACCGCGCCGTTAGTCTGTGGTCTATAGGGCGAAGAGTGGTGATGCTTAATCTTATATTTGGCTAGCAATTGCTCGGTTTCGGCTTGGAAGTGTGACCCGTTATCACTGATGATCTCATGTGGGCAACCATATCGACAGATGATGTTGTTTTGTATGAATTTTGCCACATTTTTAACCGTAAGAGCAGTGTAGGAAGCTGCTTCTACCCATTTGGTGAAATAGTCAATCGCTACTAGAATGAAACAGTGACCTCCTGTTCCGGCTGGGGTTATCTTCCCGATTATGTCAATTCCCCATGCGGAAAATGGCCAAGGAGATGTCATCGTGTATAGCAACGAAGGAGGGACGTGTTGTACATTCCCGAAGATTTGACAATTGTGGCAATGTCTCACGTATTTGATGCAATCAGATTCCATGGTGGTCCAATAATACCCTAAACGTGTGATTTTCTTTGCCATCATGGGCCCGCTCATGTGAGGACCGCATTCTCCGTCGTGGACTTCTTCCATCACCTTTCGTGCCTGTGAATGATCAAGGCAACGTAGGACTACACCAAGAGGTGTTCTTTTGTATAATTCTCCTTGCATGAGGATGTATTGGGAAGCCAATAGGCGTATAGCACGTTGTCCCCTTTTGTCCGTATCTGGTGGATAGGTACCATTGAGCTTGAAATTCAGGATCGCTTGGAACCAGGGTTCCTGCGCGATTTCTTCTTCATCGGTGATTTGATGGACATAAGCCGGTTCCGATCGTCGTTCGATGCACAAAGGCATTTCCACCATGTGGTCTGGTATACTTATCAAAGATGCAAGTTTCGCAAGAGCGTCTGCAAATTGATTTTCCTCTCGAGGTAGGTGTAAGTAGGTTACGTGATCAAAGAATTGAGCCACTTGGTCTATTCTAGCTTGATAGGGTGCGAGGCTTTCGCCGGATTTTCCAAGATCCTGTAACTTGATTGATGATCGGTGATGAATCCCCATGTACTCGGAGGTTTTTGATTCCTAAGCTTACGTCGCTTGTAGTCCGATGAGACAAGCTTCATACTCTGCGGCGTTATTTGTCACCTCGAAGTCGAGTTTGACAAAGAATTGGTGTATGCTCACCTTCAGGAGAAATGAGCAACACTCCTATTCCGAATCCTCTTAAATTTGATGCTCCATCAAAGTATAGATCCCAAGAGTCTACGTCTGTTTGAAGTATGTCCTCGTCGGGAAATGACCAAGTATCTATGGTTTGTGCGTCGTTGATGGGATTCTCTGCGAAGAATTCGGCGACGGCGCGACCTTTTATGACTTTCAGTGGGACATATTTGAGGTCGAATTCTGAGAGCATCAGAGTCCACCTTGCTAGACGTCCGTTGAGGACGGGTTTCTCGAAGAGGTATTTGACTGGATCCATTTTGGAATATATCTTGACGGAGTAGCTAAGCATGTAGTGACGTAGCTTCTTCGTCGCCCACACAAGAGCGAGGCATGTCTTTTCGAGTTGCGAGTATTTGCACTCATATTCCAAGAACTTCTTACTTAGATAGTAAATAGCTCTTTCTTCACTTCCTACAGTTTGAGCCAGCATAGCACCCATGGCGGTTTCAGTTACTGTGAGATATAAACCAAGAGGTTGATCTCGTTGTGGTGGCATGAGCACTGGTGGTTTAGCCAATATTTCTTTGATTCGGTCAAACGCCTTTTGACAATCATCATCCCACATGGTGTGGTCTGTTTTCTTGAGTTTTTTGAAGATAGGCTCGCAAATCATGGTAAGTTTCGATATGAATCGACTTATATATTGTACCTTTCCCAGGAATCCTCTAACTTCTTTTTCTGTTTGAGTTGTGGCATTTCGATTAGAGCTTTGATTTTCGAGGGATCTATTTCTATACCGCGTTGGCTGACGACATATCCCAGGAGTTTTCCGGATGTTACCCCAAATGTGCATTTCTGAGGATTGAGTCTCATGTTGTACTTTCGTAGCCTTGCGAAGAACTTGCGAAGGTTTGCAATATGTCCTTCTCTTTCTTTGGATTTGACGATCATGTCATCTACATATACCTCAACTTCTTTGTGCATCATGTCATGTAGGAGTGTAGTCGCGGTGCGTTGGTATGTAGCTCCGGCGTTGATCAATCCGAATGGCATTACTGTATAGCAATATGTTCCCCATTGGGTGACGAAAGCGGTCTTGTGCATATCTTCCATGGCCATCTTGATTTGGTTATATCCCGCATATCCATCCATGAAGGATAGTAATGCGTGGTCTGCAGTATTGTCCACCAATATGTCAATGTGAGGTAGAGGGAAGTCATCTTTTAGACTTGCTTTGTTTAAGTCCCTGAAGTCAACACAAACACGGATTCTCCCATCCTTTTTGGGCACAGGTACTATGTTGGCTACCCAAATGAGTACTCGGAAACTTTGATGAACCCGGCTTTGAATTGCTTATCAACTTCTTCCTTAATCTTTAGAGCCCATTCTGTCCTCATTCGTCGAAGCTTCTGTTTCACAGGTTTGAAACCCGGTTTAATCGGAATCCTATGTTCGGCGATATCCCTGTCGATCCCTGGCATGTCTTTGTAGGACCAAGCGAAAACGTCTTTGAATTCATTTAGGAGGTCTATGAAATCGGCTCTTTCGGTAGAGCTTAAGGTAGTCCCTATCCTAAGTTCTTTGGGTTCTGATTCGGTTCCTACGTTGATTGGTTCGGTGTCCTCTATTACTGGTCCCCCTTCCCCTTCCTGTAATATTTCTTTGGCTACGTAGGGAGGTATTTCGGTCAAGTCTGGGTCTTGGTCATCCTCGCATCATCATAAACAGAATTGCACTCGAAAGAACACAGAGTAAGCGAACCCGATTTATTCATATTAAGATTTGAGTAAAGTTGAAACAAAGAAGCCAACCGATCCATGGTCGGTGGCGGCAGGAAACAAAGAATGGGGCATTTCCCGAACTACCGTGACTACTCGAGGCTAAGCTAGGAGAAACGAAGGGAGTGGGGGTGACAACAGGAGTAGACTCTCTAATGACTTCTCTAGACTCCGACTCTGACTCCGACTCCGACTCCGACTCGAACTCGTCGTCTTCTGGTTCTCCTTTGAACATCTCTCCTTCTCCAGTAGTGAGCTTGAAGAGTCTTCCTTGGTTGTTGGTCCATTTGATAGATTTTCTCCATCCTTTCTGCTGTTTTGTGTCGGTTTCTGTGATTAACGCGGTGGGGTTGAAGCGATCGTCTTGAAGTATCATAGTAATGATCTCATCCTACGCGGCCCTAATAAATCGGTCCTCTCCAAACAAGAGGCTAACAGCTTGTTCGTCGAAGCAAGGTGCTTGACGGGTTTTGACGGTAGGAACCGTTTCGGGAGGAATGAAGTAGCAATCGTGAAAGATCTCGATTCCGGCCAACTTCCTCTCAAGATAATGCCAAGGTTCGGGAAATCCATGGAAGAGTTCTGAACTTCCTTCCTGGACGAAGTACCCATTTAGAGTGGGGAGATATGGTCTCATTTGGACTCCCACGTACTTGCGATTTTGGACTTGAGCGAGCATTTCGAGAACTTCTTCAGCTGTGGGTTTGTATCCTAGTCCAAGTAGTATCCTTGTCGAGTTGCCTTTCTTGTATGGTGCGAAGGTGTTCTTCCGGATTGGGTTCAAAGGCATTCCAGGGAAGTATCCCTGAGACTTGAGTATGTGGTTGACCACCAAGTTGGAGTAGGGATTATAGTATAAGGGTGCCAACTCACTTTCTATGACGCTCACACTTTGGAAGCCCCCAAGTTCGTATATGGGATCCGCAAGGACTTGGTTGTTTGATTGCTTCTCAATTATCGCCTTGATGGGTGACGAAGTGATCGTCACAACTTTGCCATTTAGTGGGATCTTGATCTTTTGATGGAGGGTGGATGTTACCGCTTTGGAAGCGTGAATCCAAGGCCTTCCCAAAAGTATGTTGAATGAAGCTTCGATGTCCACTATTTGGAAATTAGCCTTTCGCTCGATTGGTCCCGTGGCTATGGTTAGGCTAGCAAGTCCAACCATTTTTCGTCGTGTACCGTCATATGCACGTACACCTTGATTGGTGGGAGTCCAATCCGACTCCTTCATGCCTAGTTTGTATGCCGTTTTGAGGGGTATGACGTTGACCGCGGAGCCATCATCTACCAAAGTCATTGGTACGTTCTTTTTCAGACAGATGACAGTGATGTATAGAGCAAGGTTGTGACTAGCGCCAAAAGGTGGCAAGTCTTCATCTGAGAAAGTAATAGGATTACTTAGCCTCGGTGGTTCTTGGAAGACCAAGTTGACTACATCTTCAGGAGTGGAGTTATGTGCTACATTCAATTTGGCCAAAGCTTGCAGTAAAGCTTGGCGATGCGGAAATGAGCTTGCCACTAGTTGCCAGACTGAAAGATCAGCCTTGGTTTTCTGTAATTGCTTGAGCAAATGATCAGTGGGGTCGTCTTCGTTATCATTTGGCGTGATGACGTTGGTTGGACCGTTTTGAGTAGTGCTTTGATATGGACGACCCGAACGAGTTAGGTGATCCACATCTTGGTCTTCGCCATTTTGGACTATTTCCTTGACTAAGGAGTTTTCAATGAGGTATTCGTCTTCATCGTCATCGGCCCAAACCCCATTGACTGTAGCTAGTTCTTTCATTCTCATGATATCACTTTCTAGTTGTATGATTTGATCGACTAGTCCATCGACCACGGCGACTACTTCTTGCATAGTGGCATTCTGAGAGAAGATCAATGGTACACGTTCTTTAGGTGTTGCATTGGGATCGCGTAAGGTCGTTACCATGTTTTCTAATTCCCGCACTTGTCTATCTACACTCCTTGCCCATGCGATGAAGTCGGAAATGGTAGGGGAGATGGTAGAGTAGAGCCTTTCTTTCTCAATTGCATGAATTTCATTTTCGGTGGGAGAAATGAGATGTGAGCAATCTAAGGTAGATTCGTCACTTGTAATCACTAGAACTCCAAGAGGATTCTGAGTGTTGTTGGGCTTACCTCCTGGTGGAATCGGAAGTCGACCATCTTCGATCATATCTTGAAGCACGTGTTTTAACTTGTAGCATTTTTCTGTGTCGTGCCCTTTGCCCCTATGGTATTCGCAGTAGGAGTTTTCATCCCAGAATTTGGACTTCTTTTCAGGTTCGGGAGTAGGTCCAATGGGTTGGAGTTTACCTTGCTTCATTAGCCTTTTTAGAGCGTTGGAGTATGTATCCCCAAGGTTTGTGAACTTCCTTGGTGGGCTAGTTTTCTTGGATGGCTCGAGAAGGTTAACTTCGTCGGTCTTGCTAGTAGAGCCGTAGGAACGACTTGTGGACCCTTGATATCCTCGACCTACCGTTTTGGACAAGAGTCCTTTGCGGATGTCATCTTCAATTCGTGTCCCTAGTACGGTTAAGTCCTTGAAAGTCTTGATGTTTTGATATCTCAAATGGTTGGCATATATGGGCTTGAGATTATCCACGAACTTTTCCACAAGAGTGGCCTCATCCGGGCGTTCAACTAGTTGAGTACTAGTCTTCCTCCACCTTCTTAGGAAGTCGGTGAATCCTTCTTTGTCATTTTGGGTAAGAACCTCTAGGGTACGCATGTTGACTTGGATCTCGGCATTATCCGCGTATTGTTTCGAGAATTCGATCGCGGCGTCTTCCCAAGTAGCGACCTTTTTGTGATCCAAAGTGTAGAACCATTGCTTCGGAATGGTGTCAAGAGATGAAGGAAAGATCCTTAAGAACATCTCGGGTTTGATGCCTTTGATAGACATGTAGTCCTTGAAGGCGCGGATGTGGTTCAAAGGGTTCTCATGTCCTTTAAACTTAGGGATATTCTTCATGCTAAAGTTAGTAGGCAATTTGGAATTGACGGCTTCATACTTGCGATTGTTTTCCCTATAGATGTCATCCCCCTTAAGGTACATCAATTGTTCCTCTAGGTATTGGAGCCTTTTCTCAGCTGCGGTTGTCCCTAGGGCAGGATTCTCATCTTTAGACTCGTCATCAGAAAATTGCAGTACTTCACCTTTAAGGGGAGGCAACCTTCCCTCTACATCAAAGATACGGCCTTCGATAAGTTCAAGGCGGTCATAGGTTTGTTCTTGAGCGATTTGCATTTGGGCTATCGCGGCTAGGATTCGATCACTACTTTCTTGAATTTGCTGGAGGTTTGTTTCATCACTTGACCCAGGCATCTTGGAAACTGGATAAGAGATTGGCGACGAATCAAAACACGATCGACCATTCTATCACACTTGCTAAAAGAAGTAAAGTTTGGACTCGTGAAGTGGGTGTGTGCCACTTGTGTTGAGTTAGTTTTGAAGAAAGACAAGGTCTTTGAAAATGTGTGTCCTAGCCAACTGTAGTATAGTTGCAGGAGTGGACTCGAAGTGAGATTTTGAAATGGGCTTGTGGCCCGAATTTTGACTTGACAAACGGACAGAGTTTTGACCGGATTTTGCGCTAATTGAAGGCCTACTTTTTTTTCGAAAATCTTGTTTGAAAAATGAGTTTTGATTTTTTTTTTGAAAATTCGTCATGGTTTTGTTTAGAAGTGGTGATCACGTAAGGTTTACACATTTATACAAGCATTATAACGGGATGCTGAGTGCATTTAAAAGGGTTTTGGTTTAAAGGGTGGGTTGCCATACCGAACCATCGAACCCGAAGTCTGTGGAGAGGCTCGTGCCAAACAAGAGTAAGGCCGATTCCTAGTCCATTTCCTCAAGTAGTGAAGGCCCTTGATACAAACAAGAGTAAGCATCATGGTATGGATGACGTCAATCGCTATCCATCCTTAGGCCCAAATAAGAATTAGGACCGTTTAGACGGGATGATTGGTCGAATGGGTTGGGTTGGGCCTAGGAAGGCCGAATTAAACGATCTAGGAAGACCGAGTTATGAAAACCGACAATTGTCTTGTACAAACTTATTCCCTAACCTTGTTCAAGTTTCACCCTAGCTACACGTAAGTGTATGATCCCAATGAGTCGCCAAACGTGGACAGCGGGCCGCCCACGGGGGCGCTTGGTGAGAAACGAGGGACAAGCGTTTGCATTTTGTAAGGAGTCGCCACCAATTTTTATGGGAAATTGGAACCGTTCGAATACCTCGTGTCATGTCAAGACACAAAGTAGTGACATGAACACTAAGCAATCGTTACCCTTAGCATTCTATGTCTAGAATGACTCTCGTGGATGCCAATGAACACGGGTGCTCACGGAGATCTGGAGTAAGGGGTGAGGGTACGTATTAGGAAGCTCTTTTGATCGAAAACCTAATCCCGCCCGCCTCGATAGCGGCCTCTACTAATGATTAGGGAAGTTTATTCGTACTTGATATATCGTCGGCTATATGCATGCAATGCAACATCCATAGATTGATCCTAACATGTGAGAATTTAACTAAGTCGGTTGAACAATTAATTAATCATACAATTGGGTCGAAGTTGGATTTAATGTTGATTTACATGTGAAAGCAAACAATGAAAGATACAAAGCAATGATTATAAATTACAATAATAGAAAATTACAACAATTACCATGGATTAGATGATTTATGTCGAAAACACCCTTAAAACGGATAATTTGAGAAAAAGGAATAAAAGAAATAAAGGAAATAAAATAAATGAAATAAACGAAAAGAAACCAGGTGATATTACGAATATTAGTTAGTTAATTACGTAAGCCAAATAAACTTAGGTCAAAGCAGAAAGGAGTTCAGAGACAGAACTCAACCTGGAACAGGCGCAGCAGAGACTGCGCCCTCTGGAAGAGGCGCAGCAGTTGCTGCGTCTGTTCCAAGGGTGAGTTCTGGCTGTGAAGCCGGAACTGCAAATCGTTAATGTCAATTGATGATTTTAATGGATCGATTGACGATATTACTCGGATGAAAGTGATTTAATGGATTAATTACATATGAATTAGTCATAAAAGCAGTAAAACATGGATGAGACGGATGCTAATGGAATTAATTACATGAAGGGACGATGTTAATGAATGAGTCAATAAACAACTAAACAAACTAATTAATCGATTAGACTAAACATAATGAATATGACGAATTGACAATGAACATGGATGCAAAATATATCAAAGATAAAATCCAGAAACTCAATATGACGAAATTGAATCTCTAAAACTCGGATTGAATATTAATGACGAAAACCCGCAAATATTGATTACTTGAGATTTAAGTCGGATTTACAACAATTAAAACATGTGAATTATGATGAATGTATATAATACATGTGAATATTGATGACTATGACGAAGAATTAGCGAAATAAGCAAGAGAAAACAAACAAACAAACAAACACGAATTACAGAGGACGGAGGAAGAAGAAAAGAAGCAGGAACTGCGGCAGCCTCACGAAGAGGCGCAGCAGAACGCTCCCTTCGAAGAGGCGCGCGATTGCTGCGTCTTTTCTCGACGTCTGTCTCATCGGAAATCCGCAAAAACAGGTTTTTAAAGACGGTTTTAGAAATCGGTTTTAATTAGATGTTTTCGACATAAACCTTACAACGATGAATAAATAAAATACAATAAATAAAGAGAATTATACACCCTCAGACTTACATGTTGACGGAACGAGATGAACTAAGTATCGACTAGTGAATGCTCGACGCGAATGCAATGAAAGAGTGCCCTCGTAAGAGGAAAACGATTGATTAATTTAGATTGATTGAGTGTAGTTGGTCAAATTGGTCGGTCATGCAACGGAGAGGCTGGTACCCGGAAAGATCCGAGCTTACGTGGTCGGAAGTCCAAGCACGTAGGCGCCAATTAGTAAGAACGAAGTCTAGAATGCAAAGGGAGAAGAGAAGGGCTGACACTCGCGTGAGAAATATGAGGAACGAAGGCTCCTATTTATACTAATCACACGGAGGAATAGGGTTTCGGAGACTCTTTGGAAGTGAATCTCGGAAAGATATAAAAAAGATACGTAAATCATGCAAAGAAGGGCCTGGGAAGAGGCGCGCAGCCACTCGCGTCCCTTGGAAGAGGCGCAAGACTGGGAGTCTGCCCGGAGGTTTCCTCCTCGTTGAAGAAATATTTCCGCGTTTGAGTTATGGTAGGACGGAAATAATTCGATTATCTTTTGAATATTACGGAATATTATTTGCCAAAAGATAAAATTTGTGAAATATGGAATAGAAATATCCGGAACATTCCAGAACATTCTGACTCGGGATTTAACAAATATCGAAAATGGAGACGGTTTTTGACCCGGACTCAAATGTACTCTAATTATCGCCAAAACGACCGTATCCTACATAGATGACAACTAAGAGGTTGACATTAATATTTGAGCAAACACTTGACGATAAACTTACGAACTGTCACAAATCGTTCCGCGAATCAAACATGCGGCCCAATCATCACCGGGTGGTTTGCGAGAGGTGCAGAAACGAGGTGTCTACAATATCACTAGTGCTATCGATTTAAAAATATATAGTATAATTAATTTGTATACATTTATTTAATTACACTAAAGTCCCTTAATTTCTGGAGTGTGTGTGTGTGTGTGTATATATATATATATATATATATATATAGATAGATAGGTTCAGGTAAGTCCACAAATTTGGTTGAGTCCCTAAGTCCCATTCTTAGCCAGTCATTTTTGAGTGTAACTTTACTGATTTATGAGTGTAACTTTAGCCATTTAATGATTTATAAGTGTATCTTACCTTTTAAGGCCAACTTTTATATACAAATTTGAATCTATAATTTAAAATTTATATAGTTTTAACAAAAATTTATGTAACTTTAGTGTCTTACGAATGTAACTTTAGTCGTTCGGGTATAATTTTAGTCGTCAGAGTTATAACTTTAGTAATATGGTGGTTTGTATCTAAAACTTTGAGTTTATATACTTTTATGAGTGTAATTTTAGTCATTAAAGGTGTAACTTTAGCCGTCGAAAACGTAACTTTAGTCATATGGTGGTTTTTATGTATAAATTTGAATTTATATACTTTTACGAGTATAACTTTACCCCTTTCAAGTGTAACTTTAGTCGTTGATATCGTAACTTTAGTCGTATAGTAGTTTGATGTAAAAATTTCAATTAATATACTTTTTTATTATAACTTTAGTCATTTCAAGTGTAACTTTTGTCCTTCAAGAGTGTAACTTTAGTCCGATGCGAGTGTAATTGTAGTCCGATAACTGTAACTTTAGTATGATAAGGCTGTAACTTTAGTTCGATAAGCTTGTAACTTTAGTTCGTTAAGTGTGTAACTTTAGTCCGACAAGAGTCTAATACAACCATGACCACCACAACCACCACCCTCGCTGCTTTCAGATCGCCAACCACAACAATTTCAATTGAAAAAAAAAATTAGATCTGACCACGACCGTCGCCCAACCATCTCCACAACAACAACCACCACCCGACACCGATCAAACCCCAACAAAAAAGAAAACCACCAGCACCACGCAACAACCAACAAACCGCAACAACAAACAAAAATCAACCCCACCACAAACCACCAGCACTACCGCCGACAACTAACAACAACCACAATCCCTAATTTTATTTTTAAAAAAAAAAATCTGAAATTTACAAACCCAGATCTGAAATTTTAAAAAAAAATCTGAAATTTCATCTTCAAATTTCGAAGAGGAAGATGAAATGCGAAGAGGAGGAGGAAGGAAGATCGTCGGTCTCGCCGGAGTGATGGTTGTTGTAGCAGGGGTGGGTGGGGTTGGAGTTTGTGATATTGTTGGTCCTCACCGGAATTTGTGCGGTAATAGACGTTGAGGGGAGGTGCTGACCGTGGTTTTGCTTGGCGGCGTCGGCGTAAGGGGCTAGAAAAAGAGGAGGGAGAATTGTGGTAGAGCAGTGGCGTGGTGGTTAATGGATGGTTGGTGGCGGCGAAGAAGTGGCTGCCGGATTTTTTAGAGAGAAATGAGAGATATAGGTTAGAGAGAGGAGGATAGAGAAGTGAGGCAGTGAAGAAATGAGAGAAGGTTGTAAAAAATTAGGGTTTTGTAGTATTTATATCCCAGCACCCTTTTTTACTCTAATCCTAGCCATCCATTATATAGATCTAAAGGCTAGGATGAGGACTCAAGGACTCAACCAAAAAGGGTGGACTTACATGATCGTTTTTTTTTTTTCTCTCTCTCTCTCTCTCTCTCTCTCTCTCTCTCTCTCTCTCTCTCTATATATATATATATATATATAATATATATATATATATATATATATATATATATATATATATAGAGAGAGAGAGAGAGATTGAATCATGTGAGGCACCCTTCTTAGGGTGAGGCGGCTGGACCCATCTCCACCATCCGATCAAAAACAAATGAATGCACCAGATTGTGCCACGTCCCACTAATTAAAATCTCAGGTATGTTGCTCATTTCCCGTCGTTTTATAATCATTTATTCAACTCTCCTTCCACTCTCCTCTTTCTCTCTCTTTGTCATTTATCTCCAGTCTTCAGCTTCTTCAATTTTGTGCTTTCCATCACCATTTTCGTCGCATTTCGATCATCTTCAATGCCTGCAACGATTCCGTTCTTCACTACTATCAACATCTTCAACAATTTCGAAACACTTGGATTGTTTTCCTCGAATTCTTTGAATTCAACAAAAGCTCGACGTCGATCGATGAATGAAGATGAAGAAGAGCGATTGAATCGATCAACTAGGTGAAGAATCGACAGTAGAAGCGAGAGGAGCGGCAAGAGAATGAGAATGACGAGCCGATTTAGCGAACATGAGACTACTGATCAGTAGTGAGATTGATTCATGAACATCTTTCTAAAGAGTTGACGAATGCGGCGAGACAAATTGCGGCGACGAACATTTATACAGATAAGTTTGAATTTTAGTTTGAATCGAACAAATTGCGTTGGTTTTTTGTTGAATATCAAAAGAATTCTGTGAATATTTTAGTTTGAATCGAACAAAAGGAGTTGGAATTTTTGTGTATGCTGATATTTCTGCCTAATTGTTGAAGAATTATCATGTTATTTTATTAGTTTGATGTGTTTTGATTTGATAGAAAATCTATGAATCTTATTGGGTTTTGTTCTGAAATTGAGAGGTATAATAATAGTTTGTTCAATTTACTAGCAATATCGACTTTTATCTTAAAGGAAAGGAATTCAGCATTTACAATCTGGCTTCTTTGAGTTTTATCTCAAACGAATGAGAAGTGTTGGAATCCAGTTTTCTTCTTTGACTGAATCCACTCTGGCTTTTTGGTTATCAATCATTTTACTGAATGGGATGTGTGTATAATTCATTCAACACTGTTATTTCCAGTCAAATGGAAGACAAATAAAATTAGCTATACACTGTACATGATTCATAATGCACAATTGCAAAACCGAAGTCCTGTGTTCCTATTTGTCCGTGACGAGACGAGACGAGAGGTACTGCCGGTGGTTCCGGGCAGCCTGGTGAGCTCCATTAAAAGTGTGTAATTTAAGATGGTGAATTAGAAGGAGATTGAAGAAGTAAAGCGTAGAAGGGTCAAGTGTGACTTATAATTGTCTACTTTCATATCGGATTTGGCCATTGTCGTCTATTAGCTCAAAAGGTAGAGCAATGTGTTATTGCACATGGTGTGGGTTCGAGCCCCACATAGACGAACATATATAAAGCACTAGTTACACTTTGTAGTAACATTAGTTGTTCTATGTGGTAACAATAATTATCGAACAAAGTGATGCTAGCTAAGAATAACACTAGTTATTTGATAATGTAACATTGTTTCGTATATATAATAACACTGTTTATTTGATAAAGTAACACTTATGTTACATATATTGATAATAGAAGCTCATGTAGGAATTGAACCTACATCCTTTGTGCAATTGCACAAATGCTCTACCAATTGAGCTAATGAGCTAGTTTAGTAGAAACTCAATATTCCACCAACACACTACAGTTGATGTAATGGCCACAATATAAGTTTATAAGTCACCACTTCACCTGAGTATTCGAGTCATATGTTTCTCATGTTATTCCAAAGAGCATGTAGTGTTATTCCAGTAACTTGTCATGTTATCACATAGAGTAACCGTGTTATTCTATTAACTTGTTACGTTATACCATAGAGCCAAATAATATTCTGTGACACAAAAGCCATGTATTATAACACAATATCCTATTATGATAATATAGTTATAGTTACGGATTATAAAGCGCGAAAAACCAATTCTAATGATCTGAAGACAAACTAGTTCCGTCGATGACCGTATAAGGCACATTATATGCATTTAAAATCTGAATAAGGTATGAGATTCACAAAATAAGGTTTGAGATTCACCAAATAAGGAAAAGAGCAAAAAAGGTGATTTTAAGACCAAGTTTCACAAAACAAGCTCTAAGATTCACTGAACAAGATCTGAGATTCACAAAACAAAGTCTGAGATTCACCGAATAAAGAAAAGAGCAAAAAAGGTGATTTTAACCACTTATGATGACCAAGTTTCACAAAACAAGCCCTAAGATTTACTAAATAAAGTATGAGATTCACAAAATAAGGTCTGAGATTCACCAAATAAGGAAAAGCGCAAAAAAACGTGATTTTAACCACTTATGATGACCAAGTTTCACAAAACAAACTCTAAGATTCACTGAACAAGGTCTGAGATTCACAAAACAAAGTCTGAGATTCACCTAATAAAGAAAAGAGCAAAATAGGTTATTTTAACCAATTATGATGATCAAGTTTCACAAAACAAGCCTTAAGATTCACTGAATAAGATATGAGATTCACAAAATAAGGTCTGAGATTCACCAAATAAGGAAAAGAGCAAAAAACGTGATTTTAACCACTTATGATGACCAAGTTTCACAAAACAAGCTCTAAGATTCACTTAACAAGGTCTGAGATTCACAAAACAAAGTCTGAGATTCACCTAATAAAGAAAAGAGCAAAATAGGTGATTTTAACCACTTATGATGATCAAGTTTCACAAAACAAGCCTTAAGATTCACTAAATAAGGTATGAGATTCACAAAATAAGGACTGAGATTCACAAAATAAGGCAAAGAACAAAATAGGTGATTTTAACCACTTATGATGACCAAGTTTCACAAAACAAGCTCTCAGATTCACTGTACAAGGTCTGAGATTCACAAAATAAGGTCTCGGATTCACCAAATAAGGAAAAAAAGCTAAAAAGTAACAGCAAAAAATTCTACTATAAAGTTCCTGAAATAGAAACTAAGTCAGAAAACATCAAAAGTGCAAGATAGGAGATTAACAAATAAAGTTCCACAATATTAGCATATAAGGTTCATAATCTCTGCCACAAACCAAGTTTCAGGATCTTATAGTCTATATTTCAATAAATAACCTACTAGATTCAAATAATTAGCTCTTATATTTACAAAATAAGCACTCTGATTCACAAAACAGACAATGTTAAACAATCTCTGCCACAAACCAAGCTTCATAATCTTATAGTCTATATTCACTAAATAACCTATCAAATTCACATAATTAGCTCTTATATTTACAAAATAAGCTATCTGATTCACAAAATAAGGAGAATAGCAAAACAATCTCAAAAAAATAACATCTCAAATTCATAAAAGATTGATGTTTCTTCGGTTCAATTAGTAAGTTTTGCCAAAAAGAGCAACATAGGAGATTCACAAATCAAGTTTCACAATATTAGCATCTAAGTTCCTCTGTCACAAACCAAGTTTCGGGATATTAGTCTATATTTTCAAAATAACCTCTCAGATGCACAAAATTAGCTCCTAGATTCGCAAATAAACTTCTCAGATTCACAAAACCAGACCAAAATAACGTCTCAAATTCATAAAATAGGGACAAAACAGAATACCTGTTGCAATATCACTCTTATCAGGAGTCGCTGTAGTATCAGGAGTTAGACCTGCAACATCAGCAGGAACACTATAATAAGTAGGACGAAATTGATAAATTTTGATCAAATTCAGGATATTATAGCATACATTCACGAAATAACTTCTCAGATTTACAAAATTCACTCTTAGATTCACAATATAACCTCACATATTCACAAAATCAGGAGAATTTGGGCCTTTTGTTTAGATTATTCAACTTCCGTTGTTTCTCAATGAACTCTTCAACCTTCCTATTAAACTCATCATTACTCAATACAACTCCCTTGTATTGAACTTCATGATTGGGATAAAACCCAATGACATAAATGTGTTTTGAAATCGATTAAGAAGCTTAAATCCTCAGTACTTGATAGTTCATACTTATATCTCATCAAATTAGCAAACAAAAACAAGCTACCCAGACAAGCTTAACACTAAAATCTTCTCATTAACATATCCACAACTGCTAAATGATCCTCAGTAATCATCACAGTCCATCTTAAATAGCAACAAAATGGTTCACAAAAATTCAATTATTCACAAAAGAAGCTCTGTGATTCACAAAATAGACTTCGAGATTCACAACATCAAAACAAAGACCTGAAGTTCGATTATCATCAAAATTTCACAAATTAAAACTGAAATAGAAAACAATAATTAGAGCTTCAATAAAAGAAAATACTTGTTTCACAAACACTATTATTATCAACCATTGTTTTATCTACAATCTCCATGGCAATTTGAGCTGCAAAAATCGTCAAAAATTATGTAATAAGTAGTACAAAATCGCTAGGTAAAGGAAATCGCGCAATCTGCATCAATTTCGAACATTATATTTACAAAATCGCTCAATTTGATGAAATTCGAACCAAATCTTCTGAAATTATCGCACAATATCATCATAACTGCAATTGTCGATCAATTTGCTCAAATACATGTTTCCTTGTTGTAGCTTGTTGATCAAAACACGATATTGTTGTAGCTGTGTTGATCGGCAAATCGCTGCAATTGGAATTTACGAACAATCGCTGCTATTGATTAGGTTATGGAGGAGATTTGGGAAAGATGGCTGCAAGTATAAGAAGAACTGTAGCTTGATGATGAAGAAACTTTGAGTACCGTGTTTTTTAATATTTGGGATATAATGAACTCAGTGGGCCAAATTTTGAGCCCAAATTTGAAGCGCGCAACATTCACAATCCGCCCCAACATGAATGAATTTGATGAGACCAGCTGCCTCGCCGTAATGAGGTGCCTCACCGGATCCGGCCTCTATATATATATATATATATATATATATATATATATATATATATATATATATATATATATATATATAGTATTGATTTGAAAAAAATATACACTTATTAAAAATTTAATTTAATATCCATAATTCGGAGGTTATGATTATATTTCAAGAAAGTTACTTTAGTTCATTTCTTAACAAATAATATTTCGAATTTGGAAAAAAACAGCATGTAAGCATTTCCTTGAACAATTTCGGATGATCGGGATTTGGAAACTACTTCCTCCGTTCCAATAGATTGTATACGCATGCTTTATGCACGTACATCATTGCTCGTTTTCTTTTGCGCTTATCTTTAGTTACATATAACTAAAAATTATAAATATTCATAATGTACACGATAAGACAATTTAAACAGTATCTCACATGATTATCTTTTATGTTATATATTAGAAGTTATATTGAAGATTCTCCTCACTTATGAATAATGCCCAAAAAGCAAACGTATACAATTCAATGAAAGGGAAGAAGTACATCATAGATTTGGTAATATATTTCAAAATGATGACTTGTTTACTTCCAAAAATGGTTTTTGTTTATTTTAGGAAGATGTGATTATGTTTAAGGCAAAAAATTAGATGAAATTTGATTTTTATAAGGAAGTATTTCCATAAAAAAAAACTAAATATTAGTAAGGATTTGTTTGGTTCACTATAGGAAGTTAAATTCATGTGAATTGCAAAATACAAATTCTCATTTGTGACGGGCGTCATCCGTCATTGCAAAAATGTTGTTTGGTTGTCATGGGAAAATGAATTCACGTAGGAAGTTGTACTTACCAAAAGGGGACTAGGTAAGTGACTTTTTCCATTATGTAGGAACTAATATTGGTGCCCGTCTTCGCCCGGGCTACCTCTACTTACCATTAATTTTTTTTTCATTAAATAAAATTAGTTAAAGTTGCACAACCCATAAATTTATCATTAATATATTTTTCTATGACATATCCTAAAATTACGATGAAATAAATTTTGAGACAAATTCAATACTCCCGCTATTAATATTTTACTCTTATTAATGAAACAATGGTAATAACATTTCACTATTTGCCCGTAATCATTGTTACTTTCACTACTCCCGTTGTAATTATTGTTACTGTCACTACTGCCGCATTAATATTGATAATTTCACTACTTTCGCTGTAATTATTGTTAGTTTCACTATTGCCGCATTAATATTGATTATTTCACTACTCCCGTTGTTGTTTCTACCACTTTCACTAATCTCGCTAATAATATTGTTACTTTTACTATTCAAATGAGTGATTACTATCATATAACTATATCCAATGTTACTACAATTCTTTTCTTTACAGACGAAATTACTTTTACTACTTAGGCATGCAATTTTATGAGGATTATATATTTATATAAATATATTACATATATACATTAAATCAGATCGAAAGAATTATGCAATATTATATATTATGGAATCTAACTTGAATTATTTATAACCTATTTATATTATATTTTTGAATGTTGAATAATTAACACCTCTATACATCTAATAAACTATACAGTTTAATAAAATTGTATAGATTTTAAATTTAATATATAATTTTATGATGATAATAACTAATACCATAAGTGTGCATGTTTATACTAATTAATTATTTATTTGAAGGAAATTGACCATCTTCTAGTCTTGTACAAATATTTAGAAAAATTACCCGTCATCTCCTTTCTTCTAGTCTCCTTGAAATTGACCATCTTAATTAATTATTTTATTTTAAGGAAATTGACCATCTTAATTAATTATTTTATTATAAGGAAATTGACCATGTTTTAGTCTCTTACAAATGTTTAGGAAAATTACCAAGCTTCTATAAAATTTAATCTTAACACAAACTATATATATTTGCATTGAGATCCCTTAATCGGGGTCCATCACACGGTGTTATTAATTTAAAACTATATAGTATAATTAATTTGTATAACTTTTTTTTAATTACATTGAAGTCCCTTGATTTCTGAATTTAATATATAGTATTGGTTAGAGCTCCCTGAGAAGTTTTAATTACCATGAAATGGACAAACCAAAAAAACATCACATTTATCTAATTCACGGGAAGTTCTACTTAAGACTTGTCCTATAAAAGCCATCAAAGTTGTTCTAATTCTAATATTAACACTAGCTTTTGAAAGAGATAGTTACAATGGTTTCAACCCATCAAATTTTCCAATTCTTTTTGTTTGTATTGTTCCTTTGTTCTTGTGCAATTTCTCGTACTCTCGAACCTATGACCACCCCTTCCATAACCATGATCGACAAGTTCGAGCAATGGATTGCTCGCCACAGTCGTGAGTATAAAAGTGTAACCGAGAAAGAAAAGCGTTTTCGTATATTCGAAGAAAATATGAAAAGTATAGAGAAATTTAATAACGATGGAGCGGCTAATAAGTCGTACAAACAAGGACCAAATGCGTTTACGGACATGACCATTCAAGAGTTTCAAGCAACTTATACGGGTTACAAGGCACACTACAAATCATCAAGCACAATTAACTCTACGTTATTTGGCAATAATAATAAGGCTTTGAAAAAATCAATTGATTGGAGACAACATGGCGTTGTCACACCCGTAAAACAGCAAGCGATTGCGGTAAGTAAACAAAGATCATGACATGTGTTTAATTTATTCATCTACGCTATAATATACTCCCTGCATTTCAATCATTTGTTTAAATCAAGGCAATTATAATTTGAAAAGTTGAAATAACATGAGAAATTATTTTACATAACTTTTCTTAGTTAAAAAAATTATGATATCAATATGGTTTTTTAGTTTTTTTAACAGTAGTTGGTGCAGGAGTAGTAAAAACAATAATAATATAGCAGGAGTACTGAAAGTAACAATAGCGCGAGTATTGAAAGTAACAATAGTAGCAACCATTGTTGTTAAACTCCCGATCCGGATAGTAGGATATTACGATTCTACGATCCAAAAGGTGGCAACCGATCCCGATCCTAGGTAGGATCTTAATTTTGTAGGATCTTACGATTCAACTTATCTCAAATTTTTTTAAAGTAGAATCGTCTTAACCCGATTCTACGATCCCACGATTATACAATCTGATCCTACACTAGTAACATTTTAATTTTTTAGGTTACTAGAATTTTATATATGACCTTAAGATAGAAAATTACTATAAACTGGAACAATTTGTTGGTTCATGGTAAGATAATAGTGTTTTGAGAGTTAAATACAAAATTTTAGCATATTTTGTTAACGTAAATATGTATTTTAGTCAATTAGTAGGATGTTACGATTCTACGATCCGATCCTACCGATTCGATCCTAATAGCCTCATCGATCCAAAGTAGGATCTCGATCCAAACAACCTTGGTAGCAACGATATAAGTAACAATAGTAATAATGAGAATAGTAAAATTAAGATTAACAATAGAAAGTGTAGTGAAATTATCTCATAATTTGGTTGTTAAATATTTCCTAATCATAATTTTAAAAAATGTCATCATAATATTAGCATAAATAATAAGAGTTTCTCTAACGTGTGTCCTAAGGGCACACATTAAGAATTCATAAAAAGAAAGATTCTCAGGATAATTTTATTAAAAATGGCAACAATGAGTTCATCTCTAAATTTAAAGTAAATTGTAGTAGCAACGAGGGCATAAAAAACAATAGTAACAACGGGAGTAGTGAAAATAATTGTAATAATAAAGTAAATAGTGAAAGTAACCATTGTAACATCAAGTGTAATGAAAATAAGAGAAGTTTAACTTGAGTAGTTGACATGTCTCATAATTTAGTCGATAAATTTTTATTTTTTATTAATTATAATTTTAAGAGATGTCATACAAATTTAATTACATAAATGATAAATGTATGAGTTATAAAAGTCAATATAATTACAATTCACATAAAACATAATTTAAACGGTAAATTTAGGTATCACATGCATGGAGGGCATGCACCCTAAAGTGTAAACCGTGATAAGATGTCTCCTTTTAGTTTCAATCAATTGTTTCTCGTTGTTCCTTACGCCTTGTGATTATTATATAGCGGCGTGTTAGGCATTCTCCACCGTTGGGGCGGTAGAAGGGGTTTACAAAATCACAACTGGAAAACTGGTCTCATTCTCAGAACAAGAACTCGTCGACTGCCTTCACCCAGACGGTTGTGGTCGTGTCGGGGACATGAAAGAGGCATTTAAGTATATCAGTGAGAAAGGCATATTCACAGAACAACAGTACCCTTACGTTGGCAAGGCAGGCAAATGTAGAACTGGCCCCAACTTAGTTAAAATCTCGGGCTACTCAGGCTTTTCAAATGGCTCAAATTTGCTAATGGAGGCCTTGAAAGCGCAACCTATATCTTTGGGTATTAATTCTCGTGCAAAAGGATTCAACCATTACTCTAGCGGAGTTTATAACGGTGGATGTGGGACTAATTTGTTGGAGATAACCATACTCAGATTGTTAACCATAGTCAGTTAGTTAAATAACAACTATAGTTAGGTTGTTATAACAGTTAGAAGTTTGTTACTAAGTCGGTTTACCCAAACTGTCTATTTCTATATAAACAGATATGATTACCTTGTAATTACAACTGAAATTATAATACAATTGATTACTCTTCTTCAATTCAATTCCCTCAACTTATCTCTCTAACACATTCTGTTACATTCATACATACATACAACAATATTCATCTTCTTCATCTCTCTAATCATGGAGGAATCATAATTCCTTCATGGTATCAGAGCGAGGTTGTTCTGAATCTTGTTTCTGCTCGTTTTTTTAGTTAGTTCTTCCGCTGTTTCTCCATTGTTATTTTCTTCTTTCTTTTTCTTCTAAATCAAGATTTTGTTCTTCAAATATCCATATCAATCATCATGCCTGTAAACGAATTAGTCAACACTACCATCAATGTTGATGACCCGCACTACGTTCATCCATCAGACATTCCTGGTGTCAAGTCGGTAGGAAACGTGTTTGAAGGTTCGTGTTACGGGAATTGGCGTAGATCCATGCTCATAGCGTTGTCGGCAAAGAACAAAACTGGGTTCATTGACGGTACCATTCCAAAGCCATCAGCAACGTCTGCAACTGCTAAGTATTGGCAACGTTGCAATGACATTGTATTTTCTTGGATTCTCAACTCGCTCTCTCCAGAAATCAGTGATTCAATTCTTTACAGCAGTTCAGCGGAAATAGCATGGAAAGAGTTAGAAGATCGTTTTGGGCAATCGAATGGAGCTCAACTTTATGGGGTTCAAAAGAAGCTTAATGACTTTGCTCAAGGAAGTGACACTATTGCAGCATATTTCACCAAAATCAAGTCTGTGTGGGATGAAATAGAAGGTATGGGGATGAATCCTCGATGCTCGTGCAATTGCAATTGTGGAGCAGCAGAAAAACAACAGAAATTCGAGGAAGATAAAAGAGTTGTGCAATTCTTGATGGGTTTAAACGACTCATACACTACCATACGGGGCACAATTCTGATGCAGAATCCCCTTCCTAAGCTAGCAATGGTTTATAACATCTTGCTTCAAGAAGAAAGGCAAAGAGAGTTGCATAATTCATCTCAGATTCAGGCTGATGCTGCAGCAATGATGTCCAAGAATATGAATTATAAAGGAAATTCATTCAATAGAGGTTTTCAAGGTAATTCACAATATTTCAACAAGACACAGAATGCCAACTTCAGACAAGCTTATCAGGGTAACAATCAGAGAAGTCAGGGTAATAACTATCAGAATCAGGGCAATTACCATCAGAATCAAGCAAATGGCAAAGGACAAAATCAATTTCAGTCTAATCAATCTCAGTCTTTTGACGATAAACCTGTGATGTTCTGCAAGTATTGTAAAAAGGGCACTCAAATTAGTGGATCTGGTGGTAATGGAATGTTCACTAATAATTCTGGTGGATTACAGCATGGAAATTCTGGAGGAGCTTCTACTTCTAATGTTGATGATGAGGTTGCTGTTGCCTCTGCAAACTTTGCAGGTACTCTCACAACCAAATTCAATGCTTATTTCAATTCTTGGATTTTAGATTCA
The DNA here is from genome assembly GCF_048544455.1 of Silene latifolia. Classification (NCBI taxonomy): domain Eukaryota; kingdom Viridiplantae; phylum Streptophyta; class Magnoliopsida; order Caryophyllales; family Caryophyllaceae; genus Silene; species Silene latifolia. The sequence goes on along the minus strand of NW_027413154.1, from coordinate 67,709 downwards.
GGTGCCACTGATCATTTCTGTGCAAATAAGGATTTATTTTCTGAGTTTCATGACATTGATAAACCATATACTGTTTCTTTGCCAAATGGTCATGTTGTCAAAATAGGAATCATAGGCACTGTGCATTTATCTGCTAATTTTTGTCTGCAAAATGTGATATATGTACCTTCTTTCAGGTTTAATCTTTTGTCTATCAGTAAGCTTGCTAAACAATTAGGGACAGTAGTGAGTTTTACTCCCACAATTTGTTATATGCAGGACTGTTCCAAGAAGACATTGGTCCTTGGTAAAAATTTTAATGATCTATATCTCCTACAACAAGAATCTGATAAGCAGAAAGCCATGAGTACTATTTCTAATAAAAGTTGTAGTCTAAATTCTACAACAAGTGATGTAATGGATAATAAGTGCATTTCTAATTCTGCAAGTACAGTTGTTTCTAGCCATATTTGGCATAAGAGGTTAGGACATTTACCATTGTATAAATTGAAAACCATGGGCATTTGTACTTCTGATTCTAATAAAAACAATGAATTGCATTCTTGCTATATTTGTGCTCGGGCTAGACAGCATAGGCTTTCTTTCCCTATGAGTTCTAGCATCTCTTTTCACCCTTTTGAACTCATCCACATTGATTTGTGGGGTCCTTACCATGTTCCAACTTACAATGGTTACAAATACTTTTTGACCATAGTTGATGACTTCACCAGATGTACCTGGACTCATCTTTTATCCTCTAAAAGTAATGCTTTTCCTTTCATTAAGACTTTCTTGCAAATGGTAACTAGGCAGTTTGATAGAAAGGTCAAAATTATTAGGTCAGATAATGCATTTGAGTTAGGTACTAGTGATTCAACTGCTGCTTTTCTTGCTGATAATGGCATTGTTCATCAGACATCTTGTTTTCACACACCTCAACAAAATGGCATAGTAGAAAGGAAACACAAACATCTTTTGGAGACAACTAGAGCATTAAAATTTCAGTCTAAATTGCCAAATAAATATTGGGGTGAATGTGTACTTACAACTACTTATATTATTAATCGTATACCATCTAAAATACTTAATCATTTCTCTCCATATCAATTACTGTTTGGTAAAGCACCTGACTTGATGCACATGAAAGCTTATGGTTGTTTGGTTTATGCATCCACTCCTAAACCTGGGAGAGACAAGATGTCTCCTAGGGCCACTGCTTGTGTATTTTTAGGCTACCCATTTGGGAAAAAGGCTTATAAACTTCTGAATTTGGAAACAAAAACTGTTATGATATCAAGAGATGTGGTTTTTCATGAAGAAATTTTCCCTTATGTTGATAATAAAGTGCATCATTTTATTCCAATTGCTATTAGTGATAATATAGACAATATGCCTACTGTTGATGTTTCTGCAAGATCTCATGTCACTAATGAATCTAAAATTATTCCAAATAGAGCACAGACTAGAGTTTCTAATCACACTATTCCCTCTACCATAGCACCTACAAGACAGTCAGTAAGAACATCTAGACCACCTTCATATTTACAACACTATGATTGTCCATTAACTACTAAACATTGTAATGTTGTTCTACCTGAAGTTTGTTGTCATACACTCACATCTTTGTGTGCAAATCAAGCTTTTGCATGTGTTTCTGTTGCCACTAATCCTATTTCTAGCATAAATTTCACTGGTCCATTAAAGGAGCCCTCTATTTATGAGGAGGCTTCCAAGTTCCCTGAGTGGCAAGCAGCTATCCAAGCTGAGTTCACAGCACTTGATATGAACAATACATGGGATGTGGTTCCCTTACCCCCTGGCAAAAAGTCCATTTCTTGTAAATGGGTTTTTAAGATCAAGCATAGATCAGATAGGAGCATTGAAAGATACAAAGCTCGTTTGGTGGTGAAAGGATACACGCAAAGAGAAGGGATTGACTACACTGAGACCTTCTCACCTATTGTGAAGATGACAACTATAAGGAGTCTAGTTGTTGTTGCTGTCAAACAAGGTTGGCAAATGACTCAACTGGATGTCAACAATGCTTTCCTACATGGAGAGCATGATGAAGAAGTATATATGAGAATACCACCTGGGATGGATGTACAAGGAGACAATATGGTTTGCAAACTACAAAAATCCCTTTATGGATTAAAGCAAGCATCACGACAATGGAATGCTAAGTTGTGTGCAGCACTGAAAGCTAGAGGATATAGACAATCCTTGAATGACTACTCCTTATTCACTAAGAAAACAAATGGTAAAGTGGTATACTTGGCTGTCTATGTAGACGACATTTTACTTGTTGGGGACAACACAACAGAGATACAAGCCATCAAGCAGTTTTTGCATTCAACATTCAAGATAAAAGATTTAGGAAATCTGAATTACTTCCTAGGATTGGAGTTCATTTCTGTGGAAAATGGAATTGTCATTACACAAAGGAAGTTTGCTAAGGAGCTGATTACAGAATTTGGACAAGAAGGGATCAAGCCTGTTACATGTCCTCTTGATAATACTACAAAGCTTAATTCAGATACAACAAACTTGATGGATAATCCTGCTGCATACAGGAAACTGGTGGGAAAATTTAATTTTTTAACCAACACCAGACCTGATATTGCATTCTCAGTGCAACTTCTCAGTCAATACATGGCATTTCCACGAACCCAACACTGGGATGCAACCATACACGTTCTCAGATACATCTTAAAAGATCCTGCCTTGGGAGTTTTATTGAATAATGGTGCCACTTTTAATCTGGAAGGGTTTTGTGATGCTGACTGGGCAGCTTGTCCAAACACCAGAAAGTCAGTCAGTGGTTTTGTCATCTTTCTAGGAGGAAGCCTTATTTCTTGGAAGTCTAAAAAGCAGCAGACCGTCTCACTGTCCTCAGCTGAGGCAGAATATAGATCCCTGAGAAGGATCACTGCTGAACTTGCTTGGTTAAGTCGTTTGCTAGCTGAGATTGGTGTACCCAATATTGTACCAATACCTGTCAAAAGTGACAGCCAGGCTGCTATCCACATAGCTAAAAACCCAGTCTTCCATGAGAGAACGAAGCACATAGATCTCGACTGTCATTTTGTCAGAGAAAAGCTGATGGAAGGACTGATCAGTCTGTCTTACATACCTACCACACATCAACCTGCAGATCTTTTCACAAAATCATTAAATGGTCCTCAGTATTTGAAGTTACAAAGCAAGTTGGGAATGTCTCAGCCATCCTCCAACTTGAGGGGGGATGTTGGAGATAACCATACTCAGATTGTTAACCATAGTCAGTTAGTTAAATAACAACTATAGTTAGGTTGTTATAACAGTTAGAAGTTTGTTACTAAGTCGGTTTACCCAAACTGTCTATTCCTATATAAATGATATGATTACCTTGTAATTACAACTGAAATTATAATACAATTGATTACTCTTCTTCAATTCAATTCTCTCAACTTATCTCTCTAACACATTCTGTTACATTCATACATACATACAACAATATTCATCTTCTTCATCTCTCTAATCATGGAGGAATCATAATTCCTTCATAATTTAAATCATGTTGTGACAACGATTGGATATGGTAGAGATGCTGCATCAGGGAAGGATTATTGGTTGATTAAGAACTCGTGGGGTAATACATGGGGTGAGAATGGATATATGAGGCTTCTTAGAGACGAGAGAATTTGTCCCGTCACTCTCGATTGTTCTTACCCTATCATCGACGACTAGTTCGCATGCGTGCTCGAGCGCTCGGTGCATGCACAATAAGATCGCGATGAGACCATATTCACCTATATTTACTTTAAGCATATATAGTTTGTTGAAAATTCAATAATGGCCATGTTTGGAAATCTTGTATTGGATTTGAATTTCGTAAGTGAGATAGTTTAAGTCTTTGGCAAATCTTAGAATTTAAAGTTGGAATTGCACTCAATTTCATACCGATTGCAAGTTAGTTAAATTTTGGGGCTCATAAATTTTTAGAGTGTGTTTGGGTACAAAGATTTGTATTCTCAAATTCAGATTTGGACCAATTTGCGTGTTTGGCAAACCTATTAGATTTGGATTTGGATTTCATACAAATCCAACCAAATCCAAGTAAGGCTAAGATAAACCTTTTTGAAATCCACTCTCTAACCCTCTCATTTCCAAATCTTTATTTCACTTTGTTAAATTGAAAATGAGTCATTTCAAATTAAATTTTTGGTTCCAAACACTCTCTCCGTCACAATATTAATTTTTTTATCTAATAAAAAAATATAAAAAAAAATTTGGTGACCTCAACCTATACCCATCCCGACCAAGCCCAATTACAAATTCAATTGCATGGGTTTCCCAAATTCCATTGAGAAATTGAAATCCGGAATTGAATTACATGTGATCTCTAAACGAACTTTTAGTAATTGAATTCAAACATTTTAAGTTTTACAATTGAACTTTTTTGAATTGGTTTCCGAAACTTCATTTAGATAACTTCATTTGGGAGTCGCATTGACAGATTTACGAGTTAATTTGAGTGGTTAAAGACGACTGTTATTTATACATGAAATTTAGTCATATGTGATGCAACTATGTATTGACAAATTGATATTTCTATTATCTGTTGAGAGAAGCGCTACAGTTTCGCGAGCTATCTACCTAATATCACAACAAAACATTATGGGATATTCTACAGTGTATCCTTGGTTTTTGGTTTTCCACGTTATACCCCTCCTTTTTTTATATTTTAAGGTGTACCCCTAAACTCTATACATTAATCTATACCATGACCTATTATGGTGTACCCCTAAACTAGTAAACTGTAAGATAAATTATTAAGGATCATTGTATAGGGGTACATACCTTTAACGGAAGCAGCTGTTAGATCGTCTGAAGCGTATTATAATAATAATAATAATAATAATAATAATAGTGATTAATTAGTATACTAGGATCTTCTCCTCCCTCTTCTAGGTTTCCTTATGATGACAATCAATGGGGTCGGGCATGTCATTCCAATAACCTATTTATATAGGTTAGATGTATTCTAGACAGGAAGAGAGACCTGGCCATAATAGAACTGTATTTGGGCCCCCCATCAAGCTGCCCACTGTATAATAAACAGACCCTACACTTATCAGTACCATCACACTATGTACTTAACCGTACTGACTGAGACAGACCTAGGCCCAATGGATCATATAACTGTAGTGGGCTTTAGCGGTCACATTCAACCCGTTTTCATAAATAAGAAAATCGACTAATGAAAGTCCAAATCCAACATTCTCCCACTTGGGCGACATTGTTGGTTTTATTAAAAGAAGTTTTATTTTACGAAAATATTTCGAAAACTTTTATTTTGTAAAATGACTCTCGGGTTGAACAACATGGCCATATAAACATCTCAATCAACAGAACTCGGTCCAATACGCAATTTAATGTGAATCATAGCGGACATAGTACAATTAAAGTCATACAAGACCTTCCATGTTCACAGCACCAAAAGCTTACCGACATGAGTCCCAAGTGTGACAAAGTGTAGTGTGGTTTAGCATAATAGATCCAAACTTTAAGATGAGCATGCTTAACCACATTCGGTCACAGTCTCAAACAAGACCCACTTCTGAAGAAGTATTCCTCTTAACTACCTTAAAAGGTAAATACCACTAAAGGTATATTTATACTCATTAGAGATTAAACCACCCATTAAAGGGTAAATACACCAAAACAGGCAATGGCTAAACAGCCAACATCCATTAAAGGATAACTCCACCCACTAATGGGAAAATACACCACAATTGGCAATGGCTCAACAGCCAACATCCATTTCAGGATAAATCCACCCACTAAAGGGGAAAAGCTTTAATGCATAACATCTCTTAACGAGACAGGAACTGAACTATAACAATAATCATACATGCATTAAGCTTATATTTAACATGCATACACTTAGTGAGAATTAAAACATCAACCTTATCACTGAAAACATATAGTACCTCAAGTACCAAAATATCTTAACTACAACTCCCACTAATTCAGTGCATCAAAAGAAATTACAAGATTCATATTTTCAACATGTTTTTAATAACTCAATAGACCTGAGTCCTTTATTCAACGAGTCTGCAATCATCTCTTTGACCCAATTTCCGACTTTATGAATCTTCAAATAAAATCACTTAGATTTGCCAGATTTTACATTCTTCTTAGTGCATAAGACTAAATCCCTATCATCACAACTAATAGTGATAGCTTGTGTGATATGAAGAATGACCATAAAGCTGTAGATGTAATTTCTCAATTTCTTGACATGATTTGTGGATGTATAACAGGCTGTAATCTTTGCCTCCATAACAGAGGTAGACAACTAGACATATTCTTTCAAGAGATAACACAAACCAGCTAACATAAAAACAAATCCTATACCGGATTTCATATCATCAAACACAGCCTCCAAGGTCTAATACACACCTCAGTATACATCAAATTACCAACAACACTATCATAAGAAATATTCTACGTAGTGTTCTCATCAAGTCTACTTTAAGGACGACATTCATTCTTACTTAAACTATCACTTTTAGACATGAGAGTTACACAAAAAACATAACACTGCCGTTTTAAACGAGGCTAGAATTAATTCTAGCAAAATGAACTGAAAGTGAGGTGCTTTTATGGTGTTTGGTTGCCTAACTTAACCTTGCCCTTCATTGATTCAATACTACAATAGAGCTTTTTTAGGAGTGGAATGGTAGCAGGTTAATAAATTACTATTTACTAACAATTGAGTAATTGTTCTATGAAATTACTATTAATGTTACATTATTATACACCATATGAATCCTATCTACAGAGTATTTAACAAAAGTATTACTGTTTTGTTATCATCAATGGATTTCAAGAGATAGGGAAGGGAGGTAGAAAAAAGGATACTTTCCCTTTGTGCAAGTTAGTAAGTCGTGGCCGACTTTTAACCTAAAATTGTATAGTGTCATGATAAAGACATTCATAACTCATTTTGTCAGTTAATTAGACCATCAATTTTAGAGATTTAATAAAAATGGTACAATAAAAACCTTCTAAACTCATCATGTCAAATAAAAACTTGTAAACATGATCCCTTTCTGCAATTAAATTACTATAGGCATCCAAATATAATATACCAACAACAATAACAATGATAACTACAATCACTTGATATACTTATGGATTACAGTGTATATGAGGTGTGACTTAAATGTTCAAGCAAAGTCAAACCTACCACTTTGAATAAGGTCAATCCCCTGCTCATGTCCTTCAGTAGAGGGAGGATATGCGATAACTGATGCATCAGACGAACAACCATCCTCAGGCAACATGGGCCTGACTCTACAGAAAACACGGATGTTTCCTTTCAACTAGTTTTAAACCCGTGCATCTGCATTGATGCACGGGTTTGCTAAGACAAATTTGAAAGAAAATCAAATCTATATCGATTTTATTTAGTGCAAAAATGCACAGGTCTTTATTTTCATGACTTATATTTAACAAAATGATTTAAGATATTTATTTTGTGACTTTTTCTTATTGCTAATTGTGTTTTTTTGGCCTAAACCGAATTTTAATTTTCATGCATATTTCCATAATACGCTGCGCATACCTATTTTATTTTTAATCATGATTCATACATGTTTTACTACTTATATTACCATTTTTTTTATAAAAATATAAATTGAATTTACGATAAACATATTGATAGATCAACTCTTAGGAGAATTGCTCTCTTCGTCTCACGCATTTGTCATTTGTTTATACAAATATGTGATCGTAGGTTAGAGTGCTTAGACCATCAAATTAAATAGAATTGGTTACGTCGCTAAATTTGAAACCAGGTCCGCAAGGGTGGAGTCTAGTGGTTAAAATTTGGGTGAAATTCCTAGGAGACCCAGGTTCAAGCCTCCCCAAGAGCAAAATCTTGTAGAGCATTGTTGGCCTGAGTCCATGCCTAATATACTTCGAGTCTGTCACCCTCAGGTGGCTTACCTGGTATACGTGGTTTCCAGGCTATCATGTACACCCGAGGGTTTACCCAGTGCGCCACGAAGGTAGCGGCTGCGGGTTCCCTGGTCACCAAAAAAAAAATAGAAACCAGTTACTCTCGTTTAAGAGGCATACATCGATTTTAACATTAACACGGGTTAAATATTATCTCACTTGTCACTTGTCATATAAAACAAACATACGGAGTATTAATGTATTACGTGATTTGATGAAATTGGGCCAAAACAAACTTGGTCCATCAGCCTATTAATTTGGTGGTTATATAAACAAAATCACGTTTTACCCTAGTAAAGTAGAGTGCCTCTTGCCCTCTTTCTTCTTTATCCCCATCCATTCATCCTCTCTTTTCTAGTTTTCTTCAACACCTCTTTATGACTTTCTCAGTCACATTAAACATCACCGTGACTAAATTAATACTCCGTAACCAAACTCTTTCAGCAGCGGCTCTTGTTGAAGTCAAATCTACGCCATTTTCATGAAATTTGATGACTTTATACCCTTTTTACTCGGTTTTCATTGCATAATTTTAGCCCGTACTTGCATTACATGATTCACTTATACTATTTTTTTTGTTTTTGTTAATGTAAAAATTAGTAGTTCATTTTGAAATTTTTGCAAAATTGTTACCTTTGATATTTATGTCAATGATTTTTATTTTGGTTTTAGCTTACAATATTTTCATTTAATTGATGAATTTTATAAAAATTATTTGAGACACCTCATTTTTCCAACCGGATTTTTTTTTATTTTGTTCCCAAGTTTATTTATTACTCCATATTTCTAGTTTATAATAATTTGAAATGAGTTTGGATTTTAAACTTTTCTTGATTATAATAATTTATTAAACAATTATAAATACTTGAATTTTATAAAAATTATTTGATTTTAACAATTTGAGCAAACTGGATGTAATTTATAAATACTTGATTAAACAATTACATTCAGTTTGCTCAAATTGTATTTATAAATTAAATTGCATATTTATGTTATACAATTATGGTTAACTCAAAATATATAACCTACTATATTTTATACAGAGTATCAATTGTTGGAGTTGGAGTAACTATTTTATTTCACAGAAAAGAAAAAGCTATTTTGAGAGAGATGGAAATGATGTTGTAAAACCATTAGGGGTTCCAAAGAGAACCAAAGAGAAATAGAAATTAAATTAGATTTAGAAAAAAAGAAAGGAGGAGAAGGAGAGAGGGTAATTAATTAGCAGAAAGAAATTATGGTGAAACCAATATATTTTTTCATCCCTTAATTTCAGGAGTCAATTAAAAGCCAAGAAAAAACCTGGCTTTTATACTATGTAGATTCCTGCAAAAAAATAACATTGACATAAGTAGAGTTTTAAAAAATAAGCTTTTTCACATTTACAAAGACCACTTTATTGTCAACTGCTAAATAATTTAGGGTGTTGATTTTCGCAGTACGCATTTTACTCTTTGCAGTACACTATTGACTCTTTTACCCCTCTCATTTCCCCATCTCCTTTCTTTCTAATTTGTTATTCTTTCAATTCTCATCTCCTTTTCTAGACTTCTACCCACCACTGCAATCATTCATCACCGTCAATCACCGCCCTATGTCGTCGCCGTAAACCACCATACACAACCACGGTCAGAAATGACTGATTTTGCACAGTCGCATAGGAAACGGGGGTGTTGAGTTTTGTTAAGCCAACAGGAATTGGAAGACATAATGAGAGAAGTACAAATGCAGTTGAGCAATTTGGAGAATGTTGTTGTATATTTCATTAATTGTCTAAGTTGTATTTTTACAAGTACAGAGAAGTTTTCATATAAGAGAAAGATGTTGTGCAAGGACCGTTGGTCCATCAGAGAAAGCAACTGGTTTGCTGACTCTAGAAGACTAGCCTAAAAAGCAAATAAGACTACTAATTGTACTAGAGTGCATAATTTATTCAAGGAGGATCTTTTGTAGGATTTTCTTGATCTTCTTTTCTACACTCCCCCTCAAGATGAGAGTGTAAGCCTGCTGAAACTCCCATCTTGGATAGCAACCTATGATGTTGAGCTATAGGACAGGATTTGGTGAAAACATCAGCAACTTGGTCTTTGGTATTGACATAAGAGGTGGTGAGAATACCTTGTTGAATCTTTTCCCTGATGAAATGGCAATCTACCTCAATATGTTTGGTGCGTTCATGGTACACTGGATTGGCAGCAATAGCCAGGGCAGCTTGATTGTCACATTTGAGGTGAGCTGGTCCTAAGTGTTGCAAGCCAAGTTCCTGAAGCAACTGGAAGAGCCAGGTGACCTCACAGGTGGTCATAGCCATGGCTCTATACTCTGCTTCAGCAGAGGATCTAGACACCACTGTCTGTTTCTTGGACTTCCAGGAGATGGGGGAATTGCCAAGGAGGATGCAGTAGCCAGTGGTAGATTTGCGACTAAAAGCATAGGAGGCCCAGTCAGAATCACAATAAGCAGTCAGTTGTGCTGCAGAAGTGCTGGCAAAGAGCACACCCTGACCTGGTGCAGATTTGAGATATCTCAACACCCTCCTAGCTGCTTGCATGTGATCAGAGGTAGGGTGCTGAAGAAATTGACTGAGCAACTGGACAGAGAAGGCAATGTCAGGTCTGGTAATGGTCAGGTAGATCAATTTGCCAACTAGTCTTCGATATATGTCAGGTTGAGGAAGAGAAGTGCCTTTGCCAGGTTCTAATTTGAGGACAGGATTGACTGGGAGCTGAATAGCTCGAGACTTGTCCACTCCAAAAGATTTGAGCAAGTCCAGAGTATACTTCTTCTGAGAAATGAAAATCCCTGCACTGTTTCTCTCAACTTCAATGCCTAAGAAGTAGTTCAACTCACCAAGATCCTTCATGTGGAACAAATAGTTGAGATGAGCTTTGAGTGCCTGAATTTCAGCAGAGTTGTCCCCTGCAATAACCATATCATCAACATAGATAAGTACAACAGTAGTGCTCCCATGTACTTGTTTGATAAACAGTGAAGGATCAGCGTGAGATTGTTTGAATCCAGAAGAGAGAAGAGCTTGTGAGAGCTTGGAAAACCATTGTCTAGGTGCCTGTTTCAGGCCATAGAGAGATTTCTGTAATTTGCAAACTTTGGTTGCACTGATGTTGGAGTTGGACTCCCCCTGACCAGGAATGTTGAGGATGCCATCACAGTAACCTAAGGGAAGCTTCATGTAAACGTCTTCAATTAGGTCACCATGGAGGAAAGCATTTGCTACATCCATTTGACAGGTTTCCCAATTGTTCATTGCCACAATGGCCAAGAGAGCTCTCACAGTGGACATTTTGGCAACAGGCGCAAATGTTTCATCATAGTCAATGCCAGGCATTTGCCTGATACCCTGACAAACCAGCCTAGCCTTGTGTCTTTCTACTGATCCATTGGAGTTGTATTTGGTTTTGAATATCCATTTGTTACCAATGGCCTTCCTGTTCTTTGGGAGATCAGTGATAGTCCAAGTGTGATTGTCATGAAGAGCTTGCAGTTCCATGTTCATGGCTTGTATCCACTTGGGTTCTTGAATGGCTTCATGAAAGGTGACAGGATCAGGGCAAGTGCCATGAGTAGAGACATGGCCAGCAAAAGGCTTGTCCCAGGTGGAGAAGAACTACATTGGCAATGGTAGTAGGAGCCATTACAGGATTGGTGACAATGTAGTCTCTAGTCCACCCTGGAGCCCTTCTTTCTCTGCTGGGTCTGGTGGAGATGTCTGACTGCACAAGGTCAGGCAACTCAGATAACTCAGAGACTTCAGAAACAGCAGTCACTGGTTCAGGACTGGAGGAAGCAGGAGAGATACCAGCAGAGTTTGGGGGAACAGTAGCTTCATTCTCAATGAAACCAGATGAATCACTCATAAGAGGCCAAGTGTGTAGTTGATATTCATTAGACTGAAGTGTAGGAATGAACTGAGCAAAGTTTTTAATCTTGTAGGGAAACACATTTTCAAAGAAGATGACATCTCTGGACACAAAAACATTCTTTTTGACTAGGTCTAACACTCTATATCCTTTCTGAGAGGGAGGGTATCCCAGAAAGATACAGGGAATGCCCCTAGGTTGGAATTTGTCCTTATCCCTGGTGGGATTGTGAACCATAACCAAGCATCCAAACACTTTCATTCTGTCATACTTGGGAGCTTTATTGAACAAGATTTCATAAGGAGTTTTGTTGTTCAGAACACTGGTTGGCAGTCTGTTGATGATGTGGGCAGCAGTAAGAACACAGTCACCCCAGAAGCACAGTGGAAGACCTGAACTGAATCTTATGGCTCTGCTTATCTCGAGGAGATGCCTATGTTTCCTTTCAACAACCCCATTTTGTTGGGGTGTATCAACACAACTTGTTTGTTGCCAAATTCCCTTGGATAACATGAATTTCTTGCTGTCACCTTCAGTAAGTTCAAGAGCATTGTCTGATCTGAATGTCTTAATGGGTTTGCCAAATTGTGTCTTGACAAATTTATAGAATTGAACCAGAAGAGATGGAACCTCAGACTTATGTTTCATTAGATAAACCCATGTGGCTCTTGAGTAGTCATCAACAATGGTGAGAAAGTATTTGTGTTTGTTTCTTGTCTCTTTTCTGTAGGGTCCCCACACATCTATATGAACTATCTCAAAAATTGCTTTGGCTTTATCTTTCCTTAAGGGAAATGGTAGTCTAGTTTGTTTTGCCATAGAACAAGTAATGCAAATCTGTCTGGGTGTGTGTTTGACAATGTTAGAAGTGTTTGAGATGTGATGTAGTTTGTCATCAGAAGCATGGCCTAGTCTTAAATGCCAAATATTGTGATTTTTATCATTAATAAGAGGCAAATTAGTACAAGAGTCATCAGGTGCATTACAGGCATTGAAAACTATGCCACCTGATGACTGATCCTGACTAGAACTAGGAACAGGAAAGACTACATTACAAGAACCAGAATTACTCATCCTAATAGAGTCATTAATTAGCTGAGGGTGTGGTCTGCTAGCTTTATTTAGTAGATAATAAACCCCCTTGTGTCCTCTGCCAATCCCCCTAATCCTCTTGGTGATAGAGTCCTGTATCATACACCAATTTTCATGAAAAACCACAAAATAATTCTCATCTCTTGTTAGTTTATGGACAGACAAAAGATTGTGTCTGAAAGCAGGTACAAAGCACACATTAGTCAAAGTAATGCCATTTTCAAATTTGTATGATCCCATGTGTGAGACCACAGTTGTTTCACCATTTGGTAGATTTATTTTAGGTTTAGTTTTCAGTTCTCTTTTATTATCAAGGGATTTCAGATCTGATATCATGTGATCAGATGCTCCAGAATCAATTATCCATTCCTGAGCAGTATTTGACACATAGCCACAGTTAGAGTAAGCCATACCTGCAAAGTTCACTTCCATCTCATCCTCAGTTTCAGGATAGTTGCTGGATCCCTTCCCTTTCTGACTATTCATGAGTTGTTCAAACTGTTGAGTTGTCAAAGTGATGGAGCCACTTGTATCTCCAGTTCCATCACTTACAGCAGCATCACTTACAGCAGCATGAGCAGCCTTACCATACCTAGGATAGGTACTTTGTTTTCCCTTATTCATACCAGATCTGTACCCTTTGGAGCTTGACCCTTGCTGAGCAGTTCTGAGCTTATATGACTGAGATTTTTCAGGAAACCTTTTTGATACTGGGTGATCATCAGGGTATCCAATGATCTTCCAGCACTTATCTCTGGTGTGACCCTTTCTAGTGCAGAGTGGACAGGTGGGTGCTGGTACAGGTAACTTTTGTTCAGCTTGTCCTGCATAGAAAGCTGAGTTGTCACCAACACCCTGGTCCAAGCTCTTGAAATTTTTCCTTTGAGCCTCCTCTTGCTGGAAGATAGATGCAGCTTCTTCCACAGAAGGAAGAGGGTTCATCATCAGAACATGGCTTCTCATAGTAGAGTAGGAAGGGTTCAAGCCATTTAAGAATTGAAAAAGCATCCTTTCATTCTTCTCCTTGTGTTGAGCCTCAAGCCAAGCATTGATCTCAGCTGTGACTTGAGTCACAGGAGGCCAATCTGTCATGATCTCAAGGTTTGCCACAGGATTCTGAGTTCAGTGAAGTACTCATTGATTGACATGTCACCTTGGGTGAGATCCTCAAGATCTTTGTTCAATCTAAACTTCCTAGCTCCATTGCTTACAGAAAATTGGGTTTGAAGATAATCTCAGATTTCTTTAGCAGTCTTTGAGTACATCACAGATCTCTTGATAGATTTCTCCAGGTTGTGCATAATCCAGGAGATAAGCAGAGAATTGCAAGTGTCCCAAGCAGCTTCTTTCAGAGGATCGTTGATAGGTCTCTTCACCACACCAGTTAGGAATCCCAGCTTCCTCTTTGTACATAGAGCAATCTCCATCTGCCTCTTCCATTCAAGGTAGTTCTCAATACCAGTCAGTTTGGTGTCAACCACCACGGGATGAGTGCTTTCAGCAGGATGCAGGTAGAGAGGATCAGAGTGATCCATGAAGAAAGGAGCACTTGATGGAATTGGTGTTGTTATGACAGTGTTACTATCAGTAGTGTTGCTACTGTCTGTTATTTGAACATTGTTGTGTGGGTTTGTCATGATTTGTGTAGAGAGATATTTGAACAGATAGAGAAGAGGGAGTTGTTGTGAATTTGTGTGAACAACTCTTGCTCTTAAATAGGCAAAGATTTAATCTGAGGTAGTTTGCCCTCAGTAAATGCCATTCATGGTGTGGTTATCAGTCTCCTCTTCCTGTTGCTCTGATACCATGTTGAGTTTTGTTAAGCCAACAGGAATTGGAAGACATAATGAGAGAAGTACAAATGCAGTTGAGCAATTTGGAGAATGTTGTTGTATATTTCATTAATTGTCTAAGTTGTATTTTTACAAGTACAGAGAAGTTTTCATATAAGAGAAAGATGTTGTGCAAGGACCGTTGGTCCATCAGAGAAAGCAACTGGTTTGCTGACTCTAGAAGACTAGCCTAAAAAGCAAATAAGACTACTAATTGTACTAGAGTGCATAATTTATTCAAGGAGGATCTTTTGTAGGATTTTCTTGATCTTCTTTTCTACAGGGGGCGGACAATTTGATTTCTTGATACATAATTAGAGTGATGGGGAATTGGGGATAACCATGATTACCAGGATAACCCTTGTATGCCATTATTAGTGGACCAAACATTAACGACATGCATAAATTGACAATTAGGCAAGACATTTGTTTAAGTTGACATATGAAGTTGGGAGTACATCTGGGTTATAGACTTATAGTATACATCTGGGTTTTTCGAATTACGGAGGGTGAGAATGGCCGTCGGAGGAGGGTGGGTTTGTTGGTACAACAGGACGAGGGGAATGGTGACGTGTGGCCGAACGGACATCGAGGATCCGACGGTGGGGCCAGGGGTGAGGTCTATGGTGGTGGTTCAACATGGTAGTGAACTAGTGGGTGGATGAGGAGTACAATAGTCAATAAGGGTATGTAAATGGAAAATAGTGTGTAAAAAGTACTGTAATGAGTAAAATACGTACTGCGAAAATAAATTACGATAATTTAATACTGCATTTGATTCTTTGTTGGATCACGGTCAAAATATGGGTCCAAATAATTTATGATGTCTTTTCTTTTATCATTTTGAAAATGAATTTATATTTTAATCATATTCATAATTAGACTGACATGTACGATATTGTTAAAATTACCTGTCCATGTAAGATTTCTTAATTGCAAATGAAACTTATAATTCAAATCTAAAATAGTGTTGTTTAGTGTTCTCCTTAACAGCTCCTTCTCATGGATCTGAATTTCGGCTTCTGCTAAACCATCTTTTAGCTGCTGCATTATTAACTGCTGTTGCTCTTCATAATTGGTTCTTGTTTCTGCAAAAACAGATTTTAAAGCATAAATACAAGAACCCTAAGAAAATCGCTACCAAAAATAATACATAGAGGATGATTAAATCACCTTTTGTTTTTCATTGGCCAAACCTAATTGATGTTCAAGTATCTGGAGTTGTTGCCTTTTGAGAAGAGCAAGTTTCCTATGACAGAAAAAGGGACATATTAAAAATTATCAAAAGGCATTTGATTTCATCATCAGATTGTCCAATTCTTTTACAGTTGTTTCAGTGAGCCTTTTGATTTCAACAGTCCGTTCATGAATTTGTGACTGTAAACGATCACCATCCTCCCTTACTTGTTGAAGTTCACCTCTTAAACAAATGCACTTCAATGTTTAGCGTTCCTTTTAACTTTACAGCTTCATCTTGGGAAGCCTGGGGCCAAATAAGTGCCACAAAAACATAAGTCCACAGTCTTAAATCCATCACCAAGTTATACACATAAATGATTTTTACGGGTTTTTATATGAATATAGTATTAGTAGATATACTAGAATATAACAAATCACAAAAGAAACTTTCGCTATAAGTCACAAAATTCCATCATTCACCAAACAAGGCCTAATACAGCTAATACTAAGAGACGCCCTAAAATCTTAAACAACCATAATTACAAATGAGTATTTCGTCTCAATCGAACTTGTATTTTTAATCTAGTAAAGTATTATTACCTTAAATTGACTGGAATCGCCACCGGAGAATGATCAGATCTCAGACAATATATGTGATCCAAAATTGGAAGTTGGTTTTCTCACATAAACCATCCCTTACACTAATTTGAGTGAATGATTTTGTGTATTACCTCAATTTGAACAATGGGCCTACTCCCTCCATAGCTAATTGCTTATAGAGTGGCTGGACTATTTTTCATCCGTTTGGGTGTGGCTCAGGCCCGTTATTGAATTTAACAGTTTAAGCCACCGGGCCGAAATTTAGGCCTGATGCCGAGTGGTACTGTCAATCTAGAACTGAAAGTTTCTGAACCTTTTCTGTTTAGCATCGGAAATGATTCACAAATTATATATTCAGGATTTCAGGCCCTCTCAATCTGTGTTTGTTCGCCTCTACCGACAGATAAGTGGTTCCTTATCAAATTAGACAACCATATTAGTTGCAAACATACATGAGAAATTCGGAATGTATAGATTTTCGTATAATAGCAAACCTGATGCGAAATTCTAAGCATTCTAACCTCTAGTTATTTATTATTACTCAGTTTTTTCCGTTGTATAAACAATGTTTATAAACTAAAATATTTCGAAGTAATCAACAATCAGCACTATTAATAATTCAAGTATCTCATCTATTCAGGTAATGCTATTACAATAACAAGTTAACTTGTACCAATCATCAAAGTCAAATGGAGTAACGTTACACTATCGCGTAATTCTCAAGATTATACCATATATACCAAGACAACAATGGATTATCCTGCTCTTCGGGTTTCAACAAACTTTTAATCGGCTCCTCAGGATGTCGTAGCAGGATGCTACCTCCTGCAACACAAGTCCCACGACAGCCGTAGGGAGAGTTTTTGGGAAAATCTTGTGCAGTAAAAACTAAAAACTACTCCTATTCCAAGCCGCCTTCGGATTTTTATGGTTGAACAATGTAAACTGTTGTATCTCATCACTTTCTATCTGCCAAATGAACAGAGTTGGATACGCTTTCAAGGTTACCACACTGGTATCATGAATTTCATGGTCATTAACCCAATAAATTTCTCCATCGAGACAAAACCTATTGTTGCTTCTCCAATAACGCGAGTTCCTGGTCACTGCACAACCTAGAAATTTACTCTCAACAGTTTCCTGATAAAACTAATCCGACCCAAATTTTTGAACCCGTATCCAATTTGGATCCGAATAGTAATGTTATTCGTATTACTTAAAATTGATTGGAATGCCCACCCGAGAATGATCAGATCTCAAACGATATGATGTGATCCCAAATGGTCCGGATTGACTAAATAGAAACGAAAGTTGTATACTTGTATGATTATGTATCCGAATGACTCGACTCCAAAATAAACTATTCCGTATACAAAATGACGCATTAAAACCGCTTGAACATAATCCAACCTAACCTAACCTAACCTAAAACAACCCGACAACGTGAAACCGTCTCGATTGACCTGTTTATTTTACTCAAAAATATCTGAACTAATCCGCATTAAAAATGACACGGTAAAAAATCTTAAAAATAGTTCTACATGAAATAACCCGACCCAAAACCAACTCGATTGATTTGTTTACTGATGACTGATGAGTATACTGCCACAGTGCCACTCTCCACTGAACAGACCCGTTACAAATTAACAAAGCATGTCACGCATACTGCCACCACTTCGTCTTCTTCATCTCTCCAAATCTCAAGTACTCATCTTTCTTCTTTCTTTCTTTTCTTTTGAATTGTTTTTGAATTATTTAATTTTAATTCGTAAATGGGTTTTCTTGCAGGCTCAATTTTCTCCATTGTTTCATCTCTGTGCTGATCATGGATGGTATTATAATTTCCCTTTTTTTTTTATTTGGGGTTTATATTTCTCTTGATTAGCTTCTGAACCCATGTCTTGATTTTCGGGATCGTTTCTAATTGTTGAATTAAATTACTCCGTCTATCCCAATCATTTGTATACCTTTGATTAAAATATTTCTCCCAAAGTATAAAAAGAAATAAACAATTGACTGGGACGGGTAATACGTAAATGTGTTACGGCGTATTTATATATATTAGGCTCCGAGGTAGTCAATTTTATTCCTGAAGCTTATATGTTAACTTGTAATTTGTACTTCTGTAAGTATAGGTTTCTAATTTTGTTGATTATCTGTATCGCGCTTTAGCGAGATTTTATTGATGTACTGCAAGTGTTTGGCGTAGAAATTGTGGTTGAAGTTTGTTTAGGAACATGGTATTTGTGATATTTCATATATGGGGGATGCTGGGGACTTGTAGATTATAATTGATAAAAGTTGTGAAACAATTTGCAAATGATAGTATGAATGCCATTGTGGAGCTCGGTAATAATGGAGCTCGATATTGATATCATTTCCGATATCAGTCAAAACTGATAAGTCATTGCCATGCTCTTTAGCTCTATGAGCAAACACCATTTTGTTTATAGGAATATGGAAAAGCATACATCTTTGTAGTCAGATCACGCCGCTCTCAATGGACTTTTCATTAGTGGCCATTTGGTGCTATTTTCAACACGCTTTTCATCATGGGTTATTTGCACATGAGTTAGCTAGGTTACGTGCAGTCAGCCCCATTAACTCGTCTTATTATGGAAAGTGGAAACCTGTAAGTCAGGGTAATATTGTTTGGATATGATCTATTGTTTCTATAGAACCCTACACCCTTGTTTTACCCTGAAATATGAGATGGTTGTCTTGTTCGGTTGTTCCTACTAGGGGGAAACGATTTCCAATTTCTTGATTATTCGAAAGAAAAATTGTTCTCGTTTGTGGCCTTAATACCTCTTTGGATGTAGTGGATAGTGATGATGATGAAAAGAACCTTAACCGCTTGATTGTATAACTTAATGATGTGTAGGAAAAGTGTTAAAATTTATGTGTAGTTCCACGTAAAATGTCTCAGGTGAATTCTACCACCAATGTATGCTCGTGACCTCAGACCAAACAGACCGTAAGAATTCAACAAACCGGCATCAACTGCTGATATTAGATAGCTACTCGCTCGTCTTGGAAAAATGTACAGTTTTTGCTCTGACACAGCTGAAGCTTAATGCTGCCCTTGTTGCTAATATGTTTTCCTGACAAATCAGTGGACTTCACCGAGTTATCTGCTTATAATCTTATCTTTAATTTTAGATAAAAAAATTAATGCTGGCGAAGATCATTTACTCTTTGTTTTTAATTTGATAACTGACCAAAAATATTTCCACATAAAATCAGGCACCCTCAGAATAGTGCAATACTATAACTTTTACATAATCGACAATTTCATTTCTGCTGTCTTAGTAAGTAAATCATGTTTATCATCTTCCTGAGTCCTGAGTCCTGACTTTGGAGAAGACATGGAGTGAGAGAACATTTTTCATTTAATGACAGCTCAAGTACCCGAGTCAATGAATTGTTACAGAACCATATGCAACTGTCTAAATCTAGGACGATTCATTATGAACATAGAAACTTCAGCACTGCTACAGGTGCGTCTAGTGTTTATTGCTTGCCTCAAACTTGAGTTGGGTCTCCGGCTGACCGATGAATCATGTAAAAGGACTGATAGTCTGATAGATAATCCTGCCAACTCTGGGATGTATCATAGTTGAGTGGTCTACCTCATGTCATTTTTGCCTACAAAAGTCTTTAAATCAACAGTTGTAACCTTTCAAATGAAACTTAAGTTCGTTTGTGACCTGTATCTGCTGTAAATATTTATGATTGAGAAACAAGAATGCAAAATAATAGTCAGTGAGACTGTTTCAAGTTCCCTTTTGCAGACAGTATCTTGTGGTCTGTGACTACTTTGAGGATTTATGTGAAAGGCTGAATTCATGCTCGATACTAAATATTGTATAGATCATAATTCTAACAAATTTGCTTACGCTTTGCTCCTGTTAAAAATTCATCATATATCACACATTTTGGCTTCTGCTAGCAATTAAAACACTTTGTTCCTGCTTTTGCAGAATTGGGGTCGAAGAGATGTGTTCCTTGTAACTCAAAGGATTTTCGCCCTATGTCCAAAGAACTAGCAAATGAGTTGATCGCAAAGGTTAATGTTTTACTCTCCCTTTTGTTTGATTTATCTCCAGAAAGTACGGAGTTTTTTTTTCAGTAAAAAAGGCTGGTGACTCTTTGTGCTGCTCAATCTACGTATATCTAACCTATGTTCTGAAACATGCCATAAAAGTTCTCTTTATGTAACAGAACCCTAGACCGCTGCAACATTATTTCAGAAATGCCCCACTGAACAAAATGCAGATTTCCTAGTCACATAAACTAATATTTCAAATTTCTTTAACATGTTTCCTAGACAATGTATACTCCACATTTGGTAAATGCTTTTGAAATTGCGGCTGAAATGCCGCTACACGTTCTGTTGCAAATGGTGTATGTAGTCCAACAGATACCGCATTTCAATATCATGCTTCTGAAGTTAGCATGTAATTCAATCTGAAAATCTACTATTATCTGTATACACCATCCGCTCTGCAAAAGTTGGCATGTATTAGCTGTTTGCTGTTATGTAGGTTCCTGAATGGAAATTGCTCAACGAAGGAGAGAAACTGAAGCTGAGTCGCTCGTGGAAAGTGAAGACTTTCACAAAAGGACTGGAGTTCTTACAGGCCATAGCTGATGTTGCAGAAGCGGAAGGTATAGTTTTGCTTTAGTTTGCTTGTGACAGATTTTCATATTGGTTGGCAACTATATACCACTGCAGCTCGTTTTTCCTAATTATTTTCCTGTTTAAATGTATGACAGGCCACCATCCGGATCTCCACCTTGTGGGTTGGAACAATGTGACAATTGAAATATGGACATATTCGGTTGGTAAGTACTGCAATTTATTTGATTTTGATTAGGCCTCGTGCTTCACTTGAATTTTTTACTCTCGTGGTTAAGAATGAATATCATTTGCATTCTTTGGATTAGCATTTAAATTTATCGATTTTAGAGAGCTTTTAAAAGAACTAAAATCGTAATCATCATGAGCATGGCTAGCATCCGGCCAAGCATCAATCATTTATAATGGATGCATTTATAGCATATTATTAGCATGGGATTATGCACTTCTGCATAATGTGTGCATCATTTTTCCAGGTTTGGGTTCGGGCTTATTTGGTCAGGTCTGTGTACGAGTAAAGCACACTGGATTCTAGTCCAACTAACCTAGTTCGGGCTTATTTGGTCAAAATCTGACATAATGATGCCGAACTGTCATGAATTTGATTTGTAGCGTTTGTCTTGCCATTTCCAACTGTAACCTGATCTTTACCGTGTGCAGGTGGACTCACAGAAAATGACTTCATACTAGCTGCGAAAATTGATAATCTGGACCTTGCGCACCTTCTCAGGATTACGCCTGCTAAATAGCTTTTCTCTACTACTACTGCTACTAGTGCATGTAATCCTGTATGTTACTCCATGCTGACTTCTAGAGTGTACACGAGTGTAAGACGCTTGTCGAACTGTAGTTTTCATGATAAATCTCGAGTGAGAGTAAGCATTACGCTTTCAGTGACTTCTGCATAATGTATTTTGGTCGAAAATTATGCAACATATGCTGAATGAAGTGAACAGTGAAAGGGATCCCAGTTGGTTCATAAATTAGAAGAGAACCATTGTACCTGTTTCTTCTAAGCATACTTTCTTCTTCTTTCTTTCGGATCTTGTTACTTCTGTTACTTCTGTAAATTGTGAGGTCCAACAAAACTATGGAACGTCTTTCATCCGTTGGAGATTTGGCGTGCAGATTTTCAGTTTATTTTGGCGGTTGCTCAAGATAGAATCCATCACAAGACATCATTTGGCGTGCAGATTTTCAGTTTATTTTGGCGGGTTATCTTGTGTTCAACTATCTATTCTACTGACATACAACTCCTCATCATTACGAATATTGGATGAATCACATTAAGTGAAAATTGTTATGGAGTATAATGAAACGCAAGTTAGGATGCGAAAATGGAACAGATTATCCATTCTCCGTTATTTGAGGCATTTGTCTCCTTTCTTTTGGAGCAGTCCAGATCCTCTGTCCCATTTTCGTGTCTCGTCTTGTGTCCCATTATCTCTCCATTCGACACATAAGCAATAAATATTAAAAATAAGTATTTAGATATTATATTATCTAAAGATGAGTTGTCAACATATTAAAGAATTTATAAAAAAGATGGGACACTATAATGGGACAGGGATCTGGATTGCTCCAAAAGAGGAAGAAGATGATTTTGTGATTCATTATATCAAAACTTAAAGATTAAAATTTTGAAATTAATTTAGAAAATGAATTGAAAATATTGAAGTTAAAACATTTAATATTGGAGTGTTAGAGATCTATAACCAATTAATAAAAGAATAAAAATGAATTTGAATTAATTGAAAAATAAGAAAGATATAAATAAAATAGCTTTCACATTTAGGAAAATCATCGAACAAACGCAAATTAGTAATCTAAATTTCAAGGAAAATAAAGAAAAAACGAGAACACTCCTGCGACCCTTCAAATAAACGCAAACAATGTGGCACCTACTAAAAGACACACGTGTGATTTTGCGTCAACCCTTAGTGGCTGAAAACTAATTTGGGTCTTATATTTATAATTCCGTAAAGAGTAAATATAACTATATGATCAGGAAAACGTTTGTGATATACAATATGAAATATATAAAATTTGATTAACTACACCCACTCAGACTTAACATGTATGCATTACGAACAACGGAGCAAATCGATTTTAACTTGTGTTACTCGAAAGTGATAAAATGAGAATGCTTTTTTTTTTTTTAGAAAACCCCAAAATGGGTCAATTCATTTCATTCAAATCAGAGAGAACAATATTAGCAAGATGCAAATTCAGAGTGTCCCTCCAAACTCGCTTACCAAAACACAATCCATCGAAATGAGCAAGCTCATATGCTACTCTATTTGATCTCCGATTCACAAAAGACCAACTCACACTATGAAAGAAACTACATAAAGACACAATTTCATCAAGCAAAAGAAAGAAATCATTACGCCCTTGTTTTTTATACCCGCACATCCACTAAATTCCGAGCATTTGTAGATACCTCATTTCTGCACCTCCCGCAAACCACCCGGTGATGATTGGGCCGCATGTTTGGTACGCGGAACGATTTGTGACAGTTCGTAAGTTTATCGTCAAGTGATTGCTCAAACACTAATGTCTACCTATTAGTTGTCATCTACGCGCCGATACGGTCGTTTTGGCAGTAATTAGAGTACATTTGGAGTCCGGGGCCTAAAACCGTCTTCATTTTCTGATAACCGTTAAATCCCGAGTCAGAATGTTCTGGAATGTTCCGGGTATTTCTATTCCACATTTTTATAAATATTTCACAATCTTTAATCTTTGGTAAACAATTTCCCGTAATGTTCATACAAAGTATTAAGGAAAACCAAATTATCCCGTTATTCCATAATTTAAACACGGAAATCTTTCTTCCGCAGGAGGAAACCACTTGGGAACAGACGCAGCAGGTGCTGCGCCTCTTCCAAGAGACGCAGTGACTGCTGCGCCTCTTCCCATGTCCTCTTCTGCGTATTTTTCGTATCTTTTTCATATCTTTTTGAGATTCACTTCCAAAGTCTCTCCGAAAACCCTATTCCTTCACGTGATTAGTATAAATAGGAGCCTTCGCTCCTCATATTTCTCACGCGAGTGTCCGCCCTTCTCTTCTCCCTTTGCATTCTAAGTCCACGTTCTTACTTTTTGGCGTCTACGTGCTTGAACATTCGACCACGTAAGCTCGGATCCTTCTGAGTACCAGCCTCGTTTGCATGACCGACCAATTTGACCAACTCCACATCAATCAACTTAATTAATCTAATCGTTTTCCTCTTACGAGGGCACTTTCGTTACATTCGAGTCGATCATCACTAATCGTAAACTTAGTTCATCTCGTTTCGTCAAACATGTAAGTCTGAGGGTGTAAATCCTTCTTTATTTATTGTTATTTATCTTTTTGTATCACCAATGTAAGATTTATGTCGAAAATACTTGTTAAAACCGATTTCTAAAACCCCGTTTTAAAACCCTTTTTACGGATTACCAGAAGATAACCGTCGAGAAAGGACGCAGCAACTGCTTGTGGACAGCGGGCCGCCCACGGGGGCGCTTGGTTGAGAAACGAGGGACAAGCGTTTGCATTTTGTATGGAGTCGCCACCAATTTTTATGGGAAATTGGAACCGTTCGAATACCTCGTGTCATGTCAAGACACAAAGTAGTGACATGAACACTAAGCAATCGTTACCCTTAGCATTCTATGTCTAGAATGACTCTCGCGGATGCCAATGAACACGGGTGCTCACGGAGATCTGGAGTAAGGGGTGAGGGTACGTATTAGGAAGCTCTTTTGATCGAACACCTAATCCCGCCCGCCTCGATAGCGGCCTCTACTAATGATTAGGGAGTTTATTCGTACTTGATATACTGTCGGTTATATGCATGCAATGCAACATCCATTGATTAATCCTAACATGTGAATTAAGACTAAGTCGGTGAACAATTAATTTATCATGCAATTTGGTCGAAGTTGGATTTAATACTCATTTACATGTGAAAACATACAAGCAATAGGAGAAATACAATAGCGATAAATTACAATAATGAAAATTACAATAATTACAAAGGAATAGGCGATTTATGTCGAAAATACCTTTAAAACGGATGATTTGATAAAAAGGAATAAAAGAATAAGAAGAACTAAATACGAACAGGAATTAGGTGATAATATGATTATTAGTCAATTAATACGTAAACTAAATAACTAAGTCAAAGCAGAAACGGAGTTCAGAGACAGAAATCACCCTGAACAGTAGCAGACAGACATCGCGCCCTTTGGAAGAGGCGCGGCGATTGCGCGTCTGTTCCAAGGGTGAGTTCTGGCCGTGGCCGAATCGCAAACCGTTAATGTTGATTGTTAATTTAATGGATTGATTGATAATAATTACTCGGATGAAAGTGATTTAATGTATTATTTAGCATATGAATGGGTCATAAAAATGGAAAAACATGGATGAGACTGAATTAGACGGATTAATTACATGAAGGGACGATGTTAATGAATGATTAATTAGTGACATCGGTGAATAGAGCAAACTAAACATGATGAATTAATAATGAACATGGATGCAAATATATCAATGACGAATCTCAGAAACCCAATATGAACAGATTGAACTTCTAAAATCCGGGTTCGAATATTAATGACGAAAACCCGTAAATATTGATTATTTAGGATTTAAGTCGGAACAATGATGAATTAAACATGTAGATTATGATGATGAATTATGATACATATGAAATTATATGCTAATATGATGAATGAACAGACGAACAAAAGAAAATAAACAATTTTGTCACGAATTACAGAGGACGGAGGAAGAAGAAAAGAAGCAGAGTCTGCGCGACCTCACGAAGAGGCGCAGCAGTGCCGCGCTCCTTCAAGAGGCGCAGGCGATTCTTTGCGTCTTTTCTCTCCGTCTGTCCACTGGAAATCCGCAAAAACAGGTTTTAAAGCACGGTTTTAGAAATCGATTTTAATGGTATTTTCGACATGAATCTTACAATTGTTATACGATAAACAAAATACAATAAATAAAGAGAATTAATACACCCTCAGACTTACATGTTGACGGAACGAGAAGAACTAAGAAGATCGATTAGTGATGCTCGACGCGAATGCAAGTAAAGAATGCCCTCGTGAGAGGAAAACGATTTAACAAGTTGATTAATTAGATTGATTGAGTGTAGTGGTCAAATTGGTCGGTCATGCAACGGAGAGGCTCGGTACCGGAAAGATCCGAGCTTACGTGGTCGAAGGTTCAAGCACGTAGGCGCCAATTAGTAAGAACAAAGTCTAGAATGCAAAGGGAGAAGAGAAGGGCGGACACTCGCGTGAGAAATATGAGGAACGAAAGCTCCTATTTATACTAATCACACGGAGGAATAGGGTTTCGGAGACTCTTTGGAAGTGAATCTCGGAAAGATATAAAAAAGATACGTAAATCATGCAAAGAAGGGCCTGGGAAGAGGCGCAGCAGCCACTGCGTCTCTTGGAAGAGGCGCAAAGACTGCTTGCGTCTATTCCCGTGAGGTTTCCTCCGTTTAAGAAAGATTTCCGTGTTTTAGTTATGGTAGGACGGATTTAATTCGATTATCTTTTGAATATTATGTAAATATGACGGGATATTATTTGCCAAAAGATAAAATTTGAGAAATATGGAATAGAATTATCCGGAACATTCCAGAACATTCTGACTCGGGATTTAACAGTTATCAGAAAATGGAGACGGTTTTTGACCCGGACTCCGAATGTACTCTAATTACTGCCAAAACGACCGTATCGGCACGTAGATGACAACTAAGAGGTTGACATTAATTTTTGAGCAATCACTTGACGATAATCTTACGAACTGTCACTAATCGTTCCGCGAATCAAACATGCGGCCCAATCATCACCGGGTGGTTTGCGAGGGGTGCAGAAACGAGGTGTCTCTGAGCCCCCACTTTGACTGAGGCTTGGACAAGGCGAAAGTCAAAGTATAGCCATCAGGTCAATCGAAGATTACAACCTGACGACTATGGCGACGCGAGGCGGCTCAAGGGGTCTGAACCAAGGACCTATCGTCGGGAACATTTTAGAGTCTGTCGACTATCGGGGAGGGTCGTTTAAAGTCCATTAGACTACGTAAGGAAGCTCGCCAGCCATAAGAAGAGATCATACCTGAGATACCCCTGGGTGAAGCGGGACTGAAGACGCTTCGGCAAAAAAACTCTTTGGTCTGAAGATAACTTGGTGTCTGAAGGCATCAGGGGGGTCACAGGGATTCTGAAGAAGCTTCTTAATACTTATGAAGGCTAAACTCTGAAGGCTATCTCCCTCTGAAGGAAGGCTGAAGGATAATCCTCTCTAAAGGGAAGGCTGAAGGATACTTCTCTCTAAAGGATTGAAAGGGGACTTAACTGGGGGGAATCTGAAGGATCTCTGAAAGGATTATTCTGAAGCGTCTGAAGAAATAAGGGATTATCTGAAGGGAGGAAGGATCGCCTGGGGGAATCTGCCTGTTTCTGTCCTCAAGCAAACTCTCGTTGGGGAATAAAATGATAATTTTAGGGAATCTGCCTGTCTCTGTCCTCAAGCAAACTCTCGTTGGGTGAGCAATACCGCAAAATATCGCTGCGCTGGAGAGAAATGACGATTAGGAACATCTTGATCGTCAGGGGAGAAACTTCGAGTGAGCAGTACTGCAAAATACTACTGCGCGAAATAAATTGAGCAATACTGCAAAATACTGCTGCGCGAGGTAAAATGGGTTTGGACAATACTGCAAAATACTGTCGCGCTGGAATAAACATGGGCCGGAACGAAAGAAAATCGTCGAAATGGACCAAAATGTCAAAATAGCATCGAAGAAGAGGCGCACCAAAGATGGGCCCACAAATAACGAACTCATAACGAATTTTCGAAAATTCGTAAGGAGGGAACAAAAGGAAGAGGCGCAGCAAGAGCTGCGTCTCTTGGAAGAGGCGCAGCACCTGCTGCGTCTGTTCCCCAATTTGGCAATTCTGCGTAAAAACGCGAAATCAGAAAGGTTTATGTTCATTATTTCGAAACTTATTTTCTTCAATTTCTCTCTCAAATCTTCACCATTTCCGTCGAGGTTGGATTCAAAAGCTTGCTTGAAATATGACTAATCGAGGTATGTGTTTTAATCTTGCATTAATCATCCGTATTTGTCGAATTTTGAGCTGCAAACATTAGGGTTTTCGACCCATTTACTCGAAAATTTGGGGCTTTTCCCCAAATGGATTTGTCTTGCCAAATTGATGCTAGAAATGGATAGTAGGCAATGTTAGGAACATAACCATGTATTCACTTTGAATTTTCATCGAGTTTTGAGCCCTTGAGCGAATTTTGAGACGGTTTCACAGCTAGATCGAAAATGGCTTCGAAAACGACCTTAGGATTGCCCATTGGTGATGAAATTTGATATTTGGGACCCTTGGGTGATGGGTAAACTTCCTGTCATCTCGGAATTTTGGTTGGTGACAACTTTTGCAGGGCACCTTTTAGGGCATAACCGCCATTATAGCGAAATGCTGCCGAATTTTCGACTCGAACCCGGAACTAGGCTTTGACTTTGACTTGACTTGACCCAATTTGTCACATGAGTGATTGAGTTGGTGAGAACATGGCCAAGGATGGCCAGAAATAAGGAATTCCCGGGCCTTGGAGGCTCGAAAACTTCTTAATCAAAGGCTCGCCGTCACGTGACGCGGCTGAATTCACTTTAATGCTTTGCAGTGATGATGCTTCCACTTCCGGGAGGACTCCCATGGAGGTTGACGCCTTGATGCGGTCGAGGAGGCTTTGGAGCGGGCTTTCACCGACGCGGTGATGGTCTGCTGCAGACGAGGTTCCCGAGGAGGAGGTTGCTGATGAGGAGGAGATTCCGCGACGGGCCCACCTTGGACGAGGGGGTCGTCACCGAGAGGAGCTCCCACGTGGCCGAGACCAGGGAGAGTAGGCACCTTGTGTGGGCTGCAGAGGGTCACTTGTCCTACAGGACGGTGAAGAGCTTGGTAAATAGGAATTCCCTAACTCATTACTTATCCTCTTTCTGTTTTTGTTCAAATTTCCTTCAAATTTATTTCAAAATTAAAGATAGCTTTATTTCGAATCATAATAGGAGGCGGGAATATCCGGTCGTTCTCGGGTACACGACGGCGATGGAGCACTACGAGCGGTCCGTCGGAGGAAGAGAGGGCCATGATCGAGCGTGGAGCGTTCGGTCCTCTCCTGGTTCAGTCCGGAGGGATATCGTGAAGAGGAAGTTGCGGGCCAACCTTAGCCTGGTCCGCGCTTTCTTGGATCGATTTTGGGATACGACTTCCACGTTTCACCCGCCTTTTGGTGAGGTGGGAGTCACCTTGGAGGATTACGGCACGATTTCGGTCCGCCGTGCGGGATCGAGGAGATGGTGTGGCCGGAGACCGGCATGAGAGCGGATTCGGCCGAGGCGAGGAGGTTGATCGGCCGGAACCCGTCGCCGAAGGCCGTTGCGGTGCGGGTTTGGTACCCAGGACCTATGTTCGAGATTACTTCGCGGGGAAGACCCCGGCATCGGTGGTGATCGATGGGAGGGAGACGGCTCCTCCTCCTTGTACACCGAAAGCGGGGGCTCGCCCGTGGCTTTGGTGGTTCTTGTCTTCGATTTACCTCGAGACAAGGGTGAGAGGTCACGACGAAGCTTCTTCCCTTTCTTGCCGACCCGAGCTCCCTAGGGCGTTGGGATTGGGTCACCGCTGGTTTTGCGGTCCTCATCCGCTTTATGAGGGCCATGGTTCGTCCGGAGTTGATGGAGAAGGGGACTTCTCCTGCGCCGTCGGACACAGGGCTATTGTTGGAGGTATGAACCTTCCCTTTGATAGCAAAATAAATTCCTTTCTTTCATCAAGATCGAAAGATCGTCATTGACTATTCCGTTTACGGGCGTGGGTGTACTCTTACTTCCGGCCTCGCCCCAAGAGGACGGAGCCGTTGGAGAGGGCTTATCCCGTGGTGAGGGATTGGGTCATGTGCCGGACGAAGAGCAAGCGTTCTTCTCACAATGTCTACCGGCGGGATGTGAACGCCCTTCACCGAGCAAATGAGTATCCCGTTTGTATGCATTTATACTTCTTTCCCTTCATCCGATCATAGGAATGATCTCTGTCTTTATCTTGTTGCGGTGGGTGCCCCGGACCTTGGGCGGAGTATGCCGAGGCACCTCCTTTTGTTCGAGGTCCTTCGACCTAGGAGCCCGAGTCGGCGGTTGTTGTGGACGTCGATGGGTCCGGTGTGGTACTTAGGCGAGCGTTTGGCTCGTCAGTGCTCTCGGGGCGCGTTGACGGTTCCCGTTGATCCTCCTAGGACGATGTTCGGGAGCCTTCCGAGGCCGAGAGGGAGGCGGACTTGGCCGGTGCCGTGGTGACGACCTCCTTCGCTCGTGAGGACTACTCGGCATTCCTACGGGAGGTTGGCGTCGCGATAGTGGTGAGTATCCTTTTATTTCTCTATGGTTGACCTTGGGAATTTCGATGAAAGATCACCGATTAATGAGAGTCGTTTGTCTTTGCAGGAGGTTGAGGCGGCGGGCATCGAGCCCCCAGTGTATCCCGAGACTCTCGAGTACACCGACGCGACCGGGAGGACGACGATCTCCGAGTTGCGTGATTTTGACGTGGCTGTGACGGATGCTGGCCTTGACGACTGGCAGCATCTGATTCGGAGGGTGAGCCTCTGGCTTATTCACCTTTTGCGTAAGAACACATTGGATTAAACTTGTTCAATTTGCTGAGAATTTCTTTTGAAAACGCAGGTCGCGCCATCTCGGTTTGTGGCACTATGGAGGGTGGCCAACCGGCTGCGAGCTACGGCCATCGAGGCACTCGTCGGTGGTCGAGGTCGTCAGGTATGAACCTTTTTTGATCTCTTTTGATTGATTTTTTTTATTCTTTTTTATTTTGTTTGAACCGATTGACATGAGCCAATTTGCTGCTGTTCTCAGGCCGATCGTGAGCTGGAGCGAGAGTTAGCCCAGTCCCGGGAGGAGACGGCTCGTTTGTCGAGGGAGCTCGAGTTTCGGGATGCCGAGATCGCTGCTCTTATGGCGAGGGTTGCCGAGTTGGAGGGTGCTCAGCAGTAGCCTGCGCGGTTTTTGTAGTCTTGATTTTGAACATTTTTGGATTTTGTTTGGGGCGAAGCCCCCAGTTTATTTAGACTTGGATTTGTTTGGGGCGAAGCCCCCAGTTGCACATCTGGACTTGTTTGGGGCGAAGCCCCCAGTTTGCTTGTATATTTGCTTTTTGTTGTATATACGACGGCCTGAGTGCCTTTTGCTGCTGGGTTGCGTTGTTTGTACCTGCAGGTTAGCTTTTGGACAAGTTTGGTAGACAACGGTTTGTACCGTCATGCTGCCGAAATTTACATAGAAAAAACACATTCATTTACATTTTTATATACACATGAGGCCTTTAATTAGCGCAAAAAATGAGACTCAAAAAGAACGCGAAAATGCAAAAATTTTGTCGGAAATGACCGGACGGTAGGGAGGGTTACCCCCGCAAAAAAAGAAAAAAAAAAGAAATATATAAGTTAGAAAATGAAGAAAATAGAAATGAAATGACTAAATAAAAGTGAAAATAAAAAAGTAAGAATTAAAAAAAGAATTAAAATGAGAATTAAATATAAAAATGGCCGAAAATGTTGACGTCGCCTCGAAATGCGCGTTCCTGGATCAAGGAAACCTGAAGCATGGTAAATTTTGCGGATTTACCAAAATAAAATCCCGTAGGAATAGGAAATTATTCGTTTATAGAATTAGGAAAGATCCAAACACGGAAATCACGAAGTGATGCTAGGGAAGAGGCGCAGAAGAGTCGCGTCCCTTTGAAGAGGCGCAAGCAGTGCCGCGCCTGTTCCTGCAGTGCCGGTTCGGCAGATTTTTGGAAACAAAGAATTAGTATAAATAGAAGTGTCGATGAAGCTTTAAATCATACAATTCTTCCGTCTCTTCTTCGTCGATTCACATATAAAACTCCCCAAAAATTTTCAAGAGAAAATTATCATCATGAATACCCTAGAAATTCGCTTGAAGGAATGGACTAACGAGTTTTCGAATATTGAGAAACATGACATGGGTGCTTACAACCTTGGATCTCTGTTGAGTTTGAAACTCATTATGGTAGTAAAGCCGTTCTTGGATGCTTGTCTTGATTATTGGGATCCAAATTATCATGTTTTCGCGTTCCCAGGAGGTGATATTTGTCCTTTCCCGGAGGAAATTGCTGCTATTGGCGGGTGGGACCCTGAACATTCACCTGCCATCCCCTCCACTTCACAAGGGTATAAGAGCAAGTTTAGAGACTTGCTTGGACTTACTAGGCTTGAGGTAGATAGTCTTGTTACTTCGAAAGGCGTGCGGATGTTGGACTTTATTGATCGATTCATCAACAGGGCCGACCCTACTGTCTCTTATGTCGCTAGGAGGAGAGCATTTGGCTTCTGTTTGCTTCACGTTTACGTCTTTCAGGGACATGTTGATGAAGATTTGAGAGGTGATCCCCGCCTATTGGGTCTCGTTGAGCAAATGGAGCTGCGCAGGAGCCCAGCTTGCTTGTGTTTAGGGGAGATTATCTTGGGCTTGGATAATAGGAAATCCAACCGCGATCTTCCATTCTTGGGGAGTCCCGTCATCTTACAGGTAAAAGACACCTTTTTTTTTTTTTTTTTTTTTTTTTTTTTTTTTTTTTTCGTTTTTTTTTTTTTTTTTTTTTTTTTTTTTTTTTTTTTTTTTTTTTTTTTTTTTTTTTTTTTTGGGTGTCTAATACCTGTTTTGGTAGGTTTGGCTTATGGAACGGCTCCGATTACTCGAGCCCCCGCTTCATGCACTTTCCTATCATGCCCGTATGATTTCGATGAGGACGAGGTTGTACATGGTGGATTTCACCCGGTCCGTGACTATTGGAAGAACAAGTCAAGAATGACGATGGCCCTTTGATCGTGTGGATTGTACCGTGGTGGCATCTCAAGTCTGTCACCGGAGTGTCTTCTTTGGATCCTACTAGGTCCGTGCGCCCCCTGGATTGGAGTTTATGGTATGCATCTTTCCCGAGAGGTTGATGAGGCAAGTCGGTTTGAAGCGATGATTCCCGTGCTTGACACCGTCCCGCAGATCGCCATGGCCTTGACTACCGAGAGCCGAAGAGAGTGGGCTATGAAGTGGGCCCAAAGAAACATGTGGTTCCCGAGTTTCTCCTCCAATGCCTTGTGGGTGTCGATTCTTATCCGAGGTGGAGGAAGGCCGCAACTTCGGAAGAGCGCGAAAGACTGAGGAAGCGTGAGCCCGTTGACTACAAGGTGCGCGAAGGAGAGAAAGAGAAGGAGAAGCATCTGACCGAAGGAGAAGAAGAAGCCGGCTTTCAAGTCATTCATCCTTCGAAGAAATCGAAGACTACTCCTGTCGGAGAGGTGGTGGTTGGCAAGAACGGAAGAGTCAGGCCTCGAGAAAGACCGTTGGTGATTAGGTCTGAAGTGGTGCAAGAGCGTCCGGCTCGAGGTCGTGACCAGAAATATGACAAGAACGACAAGGGCAAGGGAAAGATGGAGGAATAGCCCAAGTCTTATTTATTATTTGATTATTATTATTTATTATTGTTGTAATAAAAGGAGGGATTTTTAGAATCCTAGCCTAGTCTACTTTTATTATTTGCCGTATTATTATTATTAGAAATTGAATGAAATAAAAAGGTTAAGTGGTTATGAAACCGTTGTTATTTTCTTTAATTATTCTTGTCGAATTTCAAATGCAATGCAAATGTCCTTCTATTTACATTTTAAATAAAATGGTGGGTTGAATCCCGTGAAGGATTGCCTACGTATTCACTTAAAAAAGCGAAATCAAACCCTTGCGCGTAGTTCGAGTAAATGTAAAAGAATAATTGTTCGAAGCAAGAGCTTGTAATGAACATAGAAAATAAGCATGAGCTTTTGCTTACTCAGGAGGTGCGAATTTAGTTTGTTTGATGATATGAGGATGACAAGTTTGCCAAGATGCAAGAGCACAAAGGATGACATTCGGATGGGCCAGGGGCCGTTTATTTAGTGCCGCAAGAGCGACACGTAGGTTTACGCGAGGCGCGTTTCTGTTCTATCCTAGGCATAGTACCGTTTCAGTTGGTCGAGATTTGTGGGGTTTGAAAACTCATTCCCATCTAGGTCTGTGATTCTAACCGCACCCCCTGGGAGTATTGATTTGACTAGATATGGTCCGGCCCAGTTAGGTTTGAATTTTCCCCTTGGGTCGACAGGTAAAAGAGCTCTGACCGATTTGAGAACTAAATCTCCTTCTTTGATGTTTCTTGGCCTAACCCTTTTGTTGAAAGCTCGTTTGATACGTGCTTGATATGTTTGGACATTATGTAAGGCACGAAGCCTGCGTTCATCCAGGAGGATGAGTTCTTCATACCTATCCCTCTTCCAATCGGCTTCTGGGATTTGACTTTCGAGTAAAATACGCAAGGATGGTATCTCTAGCTCGACCGGTTGTACGGCTTCCATGCCGTAGGTCAAATAGAAAGGAGTGGCCCCAGTGGGCGTCCTGACGGATGTTCGATACCCCCACAAAGCGAAGGGTATTTTACTTGGCCAATCTCTGTAATTGTCAGTCATTTTCTTGAGGATTGTGACGACATTCTTGTTAGCCGCTTCTACCGCGCCGTTAGTCTGTGGTCTATAGGGCGATGAGTGATGGCGCTTGATCTTGTACTTGGCTAGCAATTGTTCGGTTTCGGCTTGGAAGTGGGACCCATTATCGCTGATGATCTCATGTGGGCAACCATATCGGCAGATGATGTTATTTTGTATGAATTTGGCTACATTTTTGGCTGTGAGAGCGGTGTAGGAAGCCGCTTCTACCCACTTGGTGAAGTAGTCAATTGCTACTAGGATGAAACAGTGACCTCCCGTTCTGCCGGGTTATTTTCCCAATTATGTCGATTCCCCACGCGGAGAATGGCCAAGGAGATGTCATCGTATAGAGCAACGAAGGAGGGACATGCTGTACATTCCCGAAAATTTGGCAATTGTGGCAGTGCCTCACATATTTGATGCAATCGGATTCCATTGTGCTCCAATAGTACCCTAGACGTGTGATTTTCTTTGCCATCATAGGTCCACTCATATGAGGACCGCACTCTCCATCGTGGATTTCTTCCATCACCTTTCGTGCCTGTGAATGATCAAGGCAACGCAGGACTACACCAAGAGGTGTTCTTTTGTATAATTCTCCTTGCATGAGGACGTATTGTGAAGCTAGTAGGCGTATAGCTCGTTGTCCCCTCTTATCCATATCCGGTGGATAGGTACCATTGAGCTTGAAGTTCAGGATTGCTTGGAACCAGGGTTCCTGTG
Organism: Silene latifolia; assembly: GCF_048544455.1. NCBI lineage: Eukaryota > Viridiplantae > Streptophyta > Magnoliopsida > Caryophyllales > Caryophyllaceae > Silene > Silene latifolia. The sequence goes on along the minus strand of NW_027413154.1, from coordinate 32,145 downwards.
CGATTTCTTCTTCATCGGTAATTTGATGGACATAAGCCGCTCGACCGTCGTTCGATACACAAAGGCATTTCCATCATGTAATCTGGTATACTTATCAAAGATGCAAGTTTCGCAAGAGCGTCTGCAAATTGATTTTCCTCCCGAGGTAGGTGCAAGTAGGTTATGTGATCAAAGAATTGAGCGACTTGGTCAATCCTAGCTTGATAGGGTGCTAGGCTTTCGCTTCGGATTTTCCAAGATCCCGTAACTTGGTTGATGATTAGTGACGAATCTCCATGCACTCGGAGGTTTTTGATGCCTAAGCTTACTGCCGCTTGTAGTCCAATTAAACAAGCCTCATACTCTGCGGCGTTGTTTGTCACCTCGAAGTCGAGTTTGACAGCGATCGGTGTATGCTCACCTTCAGGAGAAATGAGCAACACTCCTATCCCAAATCCTCTTAGGTTTGATGCTCCATCAAAGTATAGGTCCCAGGAGTCTACATCTGTTTGAAGTATATCCTCGTCGGGAAATGACCAAGTATCTATGGCTTGTGCGTCGTTGATGGGATTTTCTGCGAAGAATTCGGCGACGGCGCGACCCTTTATTACTTTTAGTGGTACGTATTTGAGGTCAAATTCTGAGAGCATCATGGTCCATCTTGCTAGGCGTCCATTGAGGACAGGTTTCTCGAAGAGGTATTTGACTGGGTCCATCTTGGAGAATATTTTGACGGAGTAGCTAAGCATGTAGTGGCGTAGCTTCTTTGTTGCCCACACAAGAGCGAGGCATGTCTTTTCGAGTTGTGAGTATTTGCACTCGTATTCCAAGAACTTCTTACTTAGGTAGTAAATAGCTCTTTCTTCACTTCCTACGGTTTGAGCTAGCATAGCACCCATGGCAGTTTCAGTTACTGTGAGATACAAACCAAGAGGTTGATCTTGTTGTGGTGGCATGAGCACTGGTGGTTTAGCCAATATCTCCTTGATTCTGTCGAACGCCTTTTGACAATCATCATCCCACATGGTGTGGTCTGTCTTCTTAAGTTTCTTGAAGATAGGCTCGCAAATCATCGTAAGTTTCGATATGAATCGACTTATGTATTGAACTTTTCCCGGGGAATCCTCCGACTTCTTTCTCTCGTCGAGGTTGTGGCATTTCAATCAGAGCTTTGATTTTCGCGGGATCTATTTCTATACCTCGTTGGCTAACGACGTATCCTAGGAGTTTGCCAGACGTTACCCCAAATGTGCACTTCTGAGGATTGAGTCTCATGTTGTACTTTCGTAGCCTTGCGAAGAACTTGCGAAGGTTCGCAATATGTCCCTCTCTCTCTTTGGATTTGACGATCATGTCATCTACATATACCTCAACTTCTTTGTGCATCATGTCATGTAAGAGTGTAGTTGCGGTGCGTTGGTATGTAGCTCCAGCGTTGATCAATCCGAACGGCATTACTGTATAACAATAGGTTCCCCATTGGGTGACGAACGCGGTCTTGTGCATGTCTTCCATGGCCATTTTGATTTGGTTATAACCCGCATATCCATCCATGAAGGATAGTAATGCGTGGTCTGCAGTATTGTCCACCAATATGTCGATGTGAGGTAGAGGAAAGTCATCTTTCGGACTTGCTTTGTTCAAATCTCTAAAGTCAACACAAACTCGAATTCTCCCATCCTTTTTGGGTACGGGTACTATGTTAGCCACCCAGTCAGAATACTCGGAAACTTTGATGAACCCGGCTTTGAATTGCTTATCAACTTCTTCCTTGATCTTCAGGGCCCATTCTGTTCTCATCCGTCGAAGCTTCTGTTTTACAGGCTTGAAACCTGGCTTAATCGGAATTCTATGCTCGGCAATGTCTCTGTCGATCCCTGGCATGTCTTTGTAGGACCAAGCGAAAACGTCTTTGAATTCATTTAGGAGGTCTATGAATTCGGCCCGTTCGGTAGAGCTCAAGGTAGTCCCTATCCTAAGTTCTTGGGGTTCTAGTTCAGTTCCTACATTGATGGGTTCGGTGTCCTCACCATCGGTCCCCCTTCCCTTTCCTGTAGTATTTCTTTGGCTACGTAGGGAGGTATTTCGGTCAAGTCTGGGTTTTGGTCATCCTCAGTATCATCATAAACAGAATTGCACTCAAGATAACGCAAAGAGTAAGCAGAACCTGATTTATTCATATTAAGATTTGAGTAAAGTTGAAACAAAGAAGCCAACTGATCCATGGTCACAAGGCAAAAAGGAACGATAGTTGGGGCATTTCCCGAACTACTGTGACTACTTGAAAGTAAGCTAGGAGAAACGAAAGGAGTGGGGATGACGACAGGAGTAGACTCTCTAATGACTTCTCTAGACTCTGACTCTGACTCCGACTCCGACTCTGATTCGAACTCGTCGTCTTCCGGCTCTTCTTTGAACATCTCTCCTTCTCCAGTGGTGAGCTTGAAGAGTCTTCCTTGATTGTCGGTCCATTTGATTGATTTTCTCCATCCTTTCTCGCGCTTTGCATCGATTTCTGTGATTAATGCGGTGGGGTTGAAGCGATCGTCTTGAAGTATTGTAGTAATGATCTCATCCTCGCGCGCCCTAACAAATCGGTCCTCTCCAAATAGGAGGCTAACAGCTTGTTCGTCTAAGCAAGGTGCTTGACGGGTTTTGACGGTAGGAACCGTTTACGAGGGATAAAGTAGCAATCGTGAAAGATCTCGATTCCGGCTAACTTCCTCTCGAGGTAATGCCAAGGTTCGGGAAATCCATGATAGAGTTCCGAACTTCCTTTTTGAACGAAGTACCCATTCAAGGTGGGGAGATATGGCTTCATTTGGACTCCTACATACTTGCGATTTTGGACTTGAGCAAGCATTTCGAGAACTTCTTCACTGTGGGGTTTGTACCCTAGTCCAAGTGGTATTCTTGATGAGTTGCCTTTCTTGTATGGTGCGAAGGTGTTCTTCCGAATTGGGTTCAAAGGCATTCCAGGGAAGTATCCCTGATTTTTGAGTATGTGATTGACCACTAAGTTAGAGTAGGGATTGTAGTACAAGGGTGCCAACTCGCTTTCTATGACACTTACACTTTGGAAGCCCCCAAGTTCGTATATGGGATCCGCAAGGACTTGATTGCTTGATTGTTTCTCGATTATTGCCTTGATAGGCGACGAAGTGATTGTCACAACTTTGCCATTGAGTGGGATCTTGATCTTTTGGTGAAGGGTGGATGTTACAGCTTTGGAAGCATGAATCCAAGGCCTTCCCAGAAGTATGTTGAATGAAGCTTCGATGTCCACTATTTGGAAGTTGACCTTTCGCTCGATTGGTCCCGTGGCTATGGTTAGGCTAGCAAGTCCAACCACTTTTCGTCGCGTATCGTCATATGCGCGTACACCTTGACTTGTAGGGGTCCAATCCGACTCTTTCATGCCCAGTTTATATGCCGTTTTGAGGGGTATGACGTTGACCGCGGAGCCATCATCTACCAAGGTCATTGGCACATTTTTCTTTAGACGGATGACAAAGTGATGTATAGAGCGAGGTTGTGACTAGCGCCAAAAGGTGGCAAGTCTTCGTCCGAGAAAGTAATAGGATTACTTAACTTCGGTGATTCTTGGAAGACCAAGTTGACTACATCTTCAGGAGTAGAGTTATGTGCCACATTCAATTTGGCCAAAGCTTGCAAAGAAAGCTTGGCGGTGTGGAAATGAGCTTGCCACTAGTTGCCGACCGAAAGATCACCTTGGTTCTTTGTAATTGCTTGAGCAAATGGTCAGTGGGATCGTCTTCGTTGTCATTTGGTGTGATGACATTGGTTGGACTGTTTTGAGTAGTACTTTGGTATGGACGGCCCGAGCGAGTTAGGTGATCCACATCTTGGTCTTCGCCATTTTGGACTATCTCTTTTACCAAGGAGTTTTCGATGAGATACTCGTCTTCATCGTCATCGGCCCAAACCCCATTAATTGCGGCTAGTTCTTTCATCCTCATGATGTCACTTTCTAGTCGTATGATTTGATCAACTAGTCTATCGACCACGGTGACTACTTCTTGCATAGTGGCATTTTGAGAAAAGGTCAATGGTATGCGTTCTTTAGGCGTTGCCTTGGGATCGCGTAAGATCATTACCATGTTTTCTAATTCCCACACTTGTCTATCTACACTCCTTGCCCATGCGATGAAGTCGGAAATGGTAAGGGAGATGGTAGAGTAGAGTCTTTCTTTCTCAATTGCATGAATTTCATTTTCGGTGGGAGAAATGAGATGTGAGCAATCTAAGGTAGATTCGTCACTTGTAATCACTAGAACTCCAAGAGGATTCTGAGTGTTGTTGGGCTTACCTCCTGGTGGAATTGGAAGCCGGCCATCTTCAATCATATCCTGAAGCACATGTTTCAACTTGTAGCATTTTTCTCGTGTCGTGCCCCTTGCCCCTATGGTATTCACAAAGAAGAATTTTCATCCCAGAATTTGGACTTCCTTTCGGGTTCGGGAGTAGGTCCAATAGGTTGGAGTTTGCCTTGCTTCATTAGCCTTTTCGGAGCGTTGAGTATGTGTCCCCAAGGTTTGTGAACTTCCTTGGTGGGCTAGTTTTCTTGGATGGCTCGAGAAGGTTAACTTCGTCGGTCTTGCTAGTAGAGCCGTATGAACGACTTGTGGACCCTTGATATCCTCGACCTACCGTTTTGGACAAGAGCCCTTTGCGGATGTCATCTTCAATTCGTGTCCCCAACACGGTTAAATCTTTGAAAGTCTTGATGTTTTGATATCTCAAATGGTTGGCATATATGGGCTTGAGATTGTCCACGAACTTCTCCACAAGAGTGGCCTCATCTGGACGTTCTACTAGTTGAGTACTAGTCTTCCTCCACCTACTTAGGAAGTCGGTGAATCCTTCTTTGTCATTTTGGGTAAGAACCTCTAGAGTGCGCATGTTGACTTGGATCTCGGCATTATCCGCGTATTGTTTCGAGAACTCAATGGCGGCGTCCTCCCAAGTAGCGACCTTTTTGTGATCTAAAGTGTAGAACCATTGCTTTGGGATGGTGTCAAGAGATGAAGGAAAGATCCTTAAGAACATCTCGGGTTTGATGCCTTTGATAGACATGTAGTCCTTGAAGGCGCGGATGTGGTTCAAAGGGTTCTCATGTCCTTTAAACTTAGGGATATCCGTCATGCTAAAGTTAGTGGGCAATTTGGAATTGACGGCTTCATACTTACGATTGTTCTCCCTGTAAATGTCATCCCCCTTAAGGTACATCAATTGCTCCTCTAGGTATTGGAGTCTTTTCTCACCGCATTGTCCCCATGAGAGGATTCTCATCTTTGGACTCGTCATCGGAAAAACCTAGTACTTCACTTTTAATGGGAGGTAGCTTTCCCTCTACATCAAAGATGCGGCCTTCGATGAGCTCCAGGCGGTCATAGGTTTGTTCTTGAGTGATTTGCATTTGGGTTATCGCGGCCAGGATTCGATCATTACTCTCTTGAATTTGCTGGAGGTTCGTATCATCACTTGACCCAGGCATCTTGGAAACTGGATAAGAGACCGGCGACGAATCAAAACACGATCGACCATTCTATCACATTTGCTAAAAGAGGAAAAGTTTTTGACTCGTGAAGTGGGTGTGTGCCACTTGTGTTGAGTGAATTTTGAAGAAAGACAAGGTCTTTGAAAATGTGTGTCCTAGCCAACTGTAGTGTAGTTGTAGGAGTGGACTCGAAGTGAGGTTTGAAATGGGCTTGTGGCCCGAATTTTGACTTGACAAACGGACAGAGTTTTGACCGGACTTTGTACTGATTAAAGGCCCTATTTTCGAAATTCTTGATTGAAAACGGGTTTTGATTTTTTTGAAAATTCGTCATGGTTTGTTTTGAAATGGTGATCACATAAGGTTTTGCATATTTATACAAGCATTATAACGGGATGCTGAGTGCATTTAGAAAGGTTTTGGTTTAAAGGGTGGGTTGCCATACCGAACCATCAAACCCGAAGTCTGTGGAGAGGCTCGTGCCAAACAAGAGTAAGGCCGATTCCTAGTCCATTTCCTCAAGTAGTGAAGGCCCTTGATACAAACAAGAGTAAGCATCATGGTATGGATGACGTCAATCGCTATCCATCCTTAGGCCCAAATAAGAATTAGGACCGTTTAGACGGGACGATTGGTCGAATGGGTTGGGTTGGGCCTAGGAAGGCCGATTAAAACGATCTAGGAAGACCGAGTCATGAAAACCGACAATTGTCTTGTACAAACTTATTCCCTAACCTTGTTCAAGTTTCACCCTAGCTACACGTAAGTGTATATCCCAATGAGTCGCCAAACCGTGGACAGGGCCGCCCACGGGGCGCTTGGTTGAGAAACGAGGGACAAGCGTTTGCATTTTGTATGGAGTCGCCACCAATTTTTATGGGAAATTGGAACCGTTCGAATACCTCGTGTCATGTCAAGACACAAAGTAGTGACATGAACACTAAGCAATCGTTACCCTTAGCATTCTATGTCTAGAATGACTCTCGCGGATGCCAATGAACACGGGTGCTCACGGAGATCTGGAGTAAGGGGTGAGGGTACGTATTAGGAAGCTCTTTTGATCGAACACCTAATCCCGCCCGCCTCGATAGCGGCCTCTACTAATGATTAGGGAGTTTATTCGTACTCGATATATCGTCGGCTATATGCATGCAATGCAACATCCATTGATTAATCCTAACATGTGAATTAAGACTAAGTCGGTGAACAATTAATTTATCATGCAATTTGGTCGAAGTTGGATTTAATACTCATTTACATGTGAAAACATACAAGCAATAGGAGAAATACAATAGCGATAAATTACAATAATGAAAATTACAATAATTACAAAGGAATAGGCGATTTATGTCGAAAATACCTTTAAAACGGATGATTTGATAAAAAGGAATAAAAGAATAAGAAGAACTAAATACGAACAGGAATTAGGTGATAATATGATTATTAGTCAATTAATACGTAAACTAAATAACTAAGTCAAAGCAGAAACGGAGTTCAGAGACAGAAATCACCCTGGAACAGGCGCAGCAGACACTGCGCCCTTTGGAAGAGGCGCAGCAGTTGCCGCGTCTGTTCCAAGGGTGAGTTCTCGGCCGTGAAGCCGAATCGCAAAACCGTTAATGTTGATTGTTAATTTAATGGATTGATTGATAATAATTACTCGGATGAAAGTGATTTAATGTATTATTTAGCATATGAATGGGTCATAAAACAGTAAAACATGGATGAGACTGAATTAGACGGATTAATTACATGAAGGGACGATGTTAATGAATGATTAATTAGTGACATCGGTGAATAGAGCAAACTAAACATGATGAATTAATAATGAACATGGATGCAAATATATCAATGACGAATCTCAGAAACCCAATATGAACAGATTGAACTTCTAAAATCCGGGTTCGAATATTAATGACGAAAACCCGTAAATATTGATTATTTAGGATTTAAGTCGGAACAATGATGAATTAAACATGTAGATTATGATGATGAATTATGATACATATGAAATTATATGCTAATATGATGAATGAACAGACGAACAAAAGAAAATAAACAATTTTGTCACGAATTACAGAGGACGGAGGAAGAAGAAAAGAAGCAGAGAGCAGGCAGCCCTCACGAAGAGGCGCAGCAGGTGCCGCGCTCCTTCGAAGAGGCGCAGCAGTTGCTGCGTCTTTTCTCTCCGTCTGTCCACTAGAAATCCGCAAAAACAGGTTTTAAAGCACGGTTTTAGAAATCGATTTTAATGGTATTTTCGACATGAATCTTACAATTGTTATACGATAAACAAAATACAATAAATAAAGAGAATTAATACACCCTCAGACTTACATGTTGACGGAACGAGAAGAACTAAGAAGATCGATTAGTGATGCTCGACGCGAATGCAAGTAAAGAATGCCCTCGTGAGAGGAAAACGATTTAACAAGTTGATTAATTAGATTGATTGAGTGTAGTGGTCAAATTGGTCGGTCATGCAACGGAGAGGCTGGTACCCGGAAAGATCCGAGCTTACGTGGTCGAAGGTTCAAGCACGTAGGCGCCAATTAGTAAGAACAAAGTCTAGAATGCAAAGGGAGAAGAGAAGGGCGGACACTCGCGTGAGAAATATGAGGAACGAAAGCTCCTATTTATACTAATCACACGGAGGAATAGGGTTTCGGAGACTCTTTGGAAGTGAATCTCGGAAAGATATAAAAAAGATACGTAAATCATGCAAAGAAGGGCCTGGGAAGAGGCGCAGCAGCCACTGCGTCTCTTGGAAGAGGCGCAGCACCTGCTGCGTCTATTCCCAGGAGGTTTCCTCCTGTTTAAGAAAGATTTCCGTGTTTTAGTTATGGTAGGACGGATTTAATTCGATTATCTTTTGAATATTATGTAAATATGACGGGATATTATTTGCCAAAAGATAAAATTTGAGAAATATGGAATAGAATTATCCGGAACATTCCAGAACATTCTGACTCGGGATTTAACAGTTATCAGAAAATGGAGACGGTTTTTGACCCGGACTCCGAATGTACTCTAATTACTGCCAAAACGACCGTATCGGCACGTAGATGACAACTAAGAGGTTGACATTAATTTTTGAGCAATCACTGGACGATAATCTTACGAACTGTCACTAATCGTTCCGCGAATCAAACATGCGGCCCAATCATCACCGGGTGGTTTGCGAGGGGTGCAGAAACGAGGTGTCTACACTGCTGCGCCTCTTCGTGAGGCTGCCGCAGTTCCTGCTTCCTTTCTTCTTCCTTCGTCCTCTGTTAATCCGTTGTTTTTATTTGTTTTCGTTTGTTTTCTTCAATCTTTGATGTAATAGCATAATAATTTCACATGTATTATTAATCATCATTAACGCATATTTATCATCTTTTAAATCCCGACTTAAATCCCTTATAATTCATATTTGCGGGTTTTCGTCATTAAAATCAAATTCGGTTTTTAGAGATTCGATTCATCAATATTGAGTCTCTGGAATTCGATCTTTGATATATTCCCATCTGTTATTTATCGTTGCCATCATTAATTCGTGTTTAACCTAATTAATTTGTTTGTATCATTAATTCGTTAATTAACCTTTTAATCTTGTAATTAATTCGTATTAATTAGCTTTCATCCATGTTTATTGCTTTTATGACCTTCAATCACATGTAAATAACCTGTTAATCACTTCCATCCAAGTAAATATATCATAATCAATCATTAAATTCACCAATTAATATTAACGACATGCAATCCCGGCTTCACAGCCAGAACTCACCCTTGGAACAGACGCAAAGAATCAAGCTTTCTCTTCCAAAGGGCGATCTCTTTGCGCTGTTCCAGGTTGAATTCTGTCTCTGAACTTCCGTTCTGCCTTGACTTAGTTTAATTAGCTTACGTATAATTAACTATTAACCGTATTATCACCTACTGATTTGTTCGTTAATTCATTCTTTTATTCTTTTTCTCAAATTATCCGTTTTAAAGGTATTTTCGACATAAATAAATGAACCCAATGTAATTATTGTAATTTTCATTATTGTAATTTTCATTATTATATCTATCATATTTCTTGTATCATTTGTATGTTTTCACATGTAATTGAGCATTAAATCCTACTTCGACATTTATTGTATGATAAATTACATGTCTCATCGACTTAGTCTAATCTTCACATGCTAGGATTAAAACTTGGATGTTGCATTGCATGCATATAATCGACGATATATCGAGTACATATGATGTCCCTAATCATTAGTAAAGGTCGCTATCGAGGCGGGCGGGATTAGGTGTTCGATCAAAAGAGCTTCCTAATACGTACCCTCACCCCTTACTCCAGATCTCTGTGAACATCCGTGTTCATTGGCATCCACGAGAGTCATTCTAGACATAGAATGCTAAGGGTAATGATTCGTTAGTGTTCATGTCACTACTTTGTGTCTTGACATGACACGAGGTATTCGAACGGTTTCCAATTTTCCACAATAAATTGGTGGCGACTCCACAAAATGCAAACGCTTGTTCTTCCCAAGCGCCCCGTGGCCCATGTCCACGCTTTGGCGACTCACTGGGGATAATACACTTACGTGTAGCCAAAAGGGTGAAACTTGAACAAGGTTAGGGAATAGTTTGTACAAGACAATTGTCGGTTTTCATAACTCGGTCTTCCTAGACCGTTTTATTCGGCCTTCCTAGGCCCAACCCAACCCATTCGACCAATCGTCCCGTCTAAACGGTCGTAATTCTTATTTGGGCCTAAGGATGGATAGCGATTGACGTCATCCATACCATGATGCTTACTCTTGTTTGTATCAAGGACCTTCACTACTTGAGGAAATGGACTAGGAATCGGCCTTACTCTTTTTTGGTACGAGCCTTTCCACAGACTTCGGGTTTGATTGTTCGGTATGGCAACCCACCCTTTAAACCAAAACCCTTTTAAATGCACTCAGCATCCCGTTATAATGCTTGTATAAATGTTTGTAACTTACGTGATCACCGTTTCTAAACGAAACCATGACGATTTTTGTAAAATCAAATCCCTTTTTAACATGAAAATTTCGAAAAGGCCATTGATTAGCGCAAAACCGAGTCAAAACTCCGTCCATTTGTCGAGTCAAAATTTCGGGCCCAAGCCCATTCCAAAACCTCACTTCGAGTCCACTCCTACAACTACACTATAGTTGACTAGGACCAACATTTTTCAAATCTTGTCTTTTCTTCAAAGCTCACTCAACACAAGTGGCACACACCCACTTCACAAGTCAAAACATTTCTTTCTTAGTAAGTGTGTTAGAGTGGTCGATCGTGTTTTGATTCGTCATCGATCTCTTATCCAGTTTCCAAGATGCCTGAAACAAGTGACGTGAACTTCAATCAACTTCAAGATGGTAATGATCGAATCCTAGCCGCGTTAGCTCAAATCCAAGTTACTCAAGACCAAGTGCATGACCGCCTTGACACCATCGAGGGCCGAATGTATACCCTAGAAACGAGGTTGCCCCCTCGGGAAAGTGAAGTCGTTGATGACTTCGTGAATGACTTCAGGGATGAAAACCCTCCCATGGGAATGACTGCAACTGAGAAAAGACTCCAATACTTAGAGGAGCAATTGATGTACCTTAAAGGGGATGACATTTATAGGGAGAATAATCGCAAGTATGAGGCCGTAAATTCCAAATTGCCAACCAACTTCAACATGACGGATATTCCTAAATTCAAGGGACGCGAGAACCCTTTGAACCACATCCGTGCCTTTAAGGATTACATGTCTATCAAAGGCATCAAACCCGAGATGTTCTCGAGGATCTTTCCTTCATCTCTTGACACCATCCCAAAATAATGGTTCTACTCTTTAGAGCACAAGAAGATCGCTACTTGGGAAGATGCCGCGATCGAGTTTTCTAAGCAATACGCGGATAATGCTGAGATCCAAGTTAACATGCGCACTCTGGAGGTTCTTACCCAAAATGACAAAGAAGGTTTCACCGACTTCCTAAGTAATTGGAGGAAGACTAGTACCCAACTAGTTGAACGCCCAGATGAGGCTACCCTTGTAGAGAAGTTCGTGGAAAATCTAAAACCCATTTATGCCAACCATTTTAGATATCAAAACATCAAAAGTTTCAAGGACTTAACCGTACTAGGAACAAGGATTGAAGATGACATCCGTAAAGGGCTCTTGTCCAAAACGGTAGGTCGAGGATATCAAGGCTCAACAAGTCGTTCATACGGCTCCACTAGCAAGACCGGTGAAGTTAACCTTCTCGAGCCATCCAAGAAGAGTACCCCACCGAGGAAATTTACGAACCTTGGGGACACTTACTCCAACGCTCTAAAGAGGTTAATGAAGCAAGGCAAACTACAACCCATAGGACCTACTCCTGAACCCGAAAAGAAATCCAAGTTCTGGGATGAGAACTCGTACTGTGAATACCATAGGGGTAAGGGGCATGACACAGAAAAATGCTACAAATTGAAAAATGTGCTTCAAGACATGATCGAGGATGGTCGACTACCAATACCGCCGGGAGGTAAACCCAACAACACTCAGAACCCTCTTGGGATTCTAGTGATCACAAGTGAAGAATCTACCTTAGATTGTTCACACCTCATTTCTCCAACTGAAGATGAGATCCACGCGATCGAGAATGAAGGGTTCTACTCTACCATCTCCCCTACCATTTCCAACTTCATCACATGGGCGAGGAGCGTGGATAGGCAAGTTTGGGAATTGGAAACAACCTTACGTGACCCCAATACGACACCTAAAGAACATGTGCCACTAACTTTCTCTCAAAATGCTACTATGCAAGAAGTAGTCACCGTGGTTGATAAACTAGTCGACCAAGTCACACAATTAGAGGACGAGATCATGAGAATGAGGGAATTAGCCACAATCAATGGAGTATGGGCCGATAATGATGAAGACGAGTACCTCATTGAAAACTCCCTAGTCAAGGAGATAGTCTAAAATGGAGAACACCAAGATGTGGACCACCTAACTCGTTCGGGGCGTCCATATCAAAGCACTACTCAAAACGGTCCAACCAACGTTGTCACACCAAATGATAACGAAGATGACTCCACCGATCATTTACTCAAGCAATTACAGAAGACAAAGGCTGATCTTTCAGTCTGGCAACTAGTAGCAAGCTCATTCCCACATCGCCAAGCTTTACTGCAAGCTTTGGCCAAGCTAAATGTAGCACATAATTCCACACCCGACGATGTAGTCAACTTGGTCTTCCAAGAATCACCAAAGTTAAGTAATCCTATTACTTTCTCAGACGAAGATTTGCCACCCTTTGGCGCTAGTCATAACTTAGCTCTCTACATCACTGTCGTTTGCTTAAAGAAGAATCTGCCAATGACCTTGGTGGATGATGGCTCTGCAGTCAACGTCATACCCCTCAAAACAGCATACAAATTAGGCATGAAAGAGTCGGATTGGACCCCTACCAATCAAGGTGTCCGCGAAGAAACACCTTCGCGCCCTACAAGGAAGGCAACTCAAAGAGGATACCACTTGGACTAGGGTACAAACCTACTAAAGAGGAAGTTCTCGAAATGCTCGCTCAAGTTCAAAGCCGTAAGCACGTAGGAGTCCAAATGCGATCATATTTCCCTACACTAAATGGATACTTTGTTAGGGAAGGAAGTCAAGAACTCTTTCACGGATTTCCCGAGCCTTGGCACTATCTCGGAAGGAAGCTAGCCGGAATCGAGATCTTTCACGATTGCTACTTCATTCCTCCAGAAACAGCTCCTACCGTCAAAGCCCGTCAAGCACCTTGCTTAAACAAACAAGCTGTTAGTCTACTATTTGGAGAAGATCGATTTGTTAAAGCCGCGCACGATGAGATCATTACCATGATACTTCAAGATGATCACTTCAACCCTACCTGTAACACCCCGGCCCAAACCGGGTCGGGAGCGGTTACTTATGATAGCTCACCAGGCTGTGTACATGGCCCACAGATCAACACGGGTCCTTTATAGCGCATTTTCTCCTCACTCATGCGCATCCCGGAAACCTTCCCAGGAGGTCACCTATCCTAAGACTACTCCCAGCCAAGCACGCTTAACTTTGGAGTTCTTTCACATGGATGACCATAAAAGAAAGTGCACTTTGTTGATATGAGTAGTACTTCCAATCCCTTTAAGCACTAGTCATTTAAGCCTATCACTGGACCTCTTCAATTACCGTGGGGTGTTACACTACCGCTTTAATCACAGAAACTAACGCGAACCAGCAGAAAGGATGGAGAAAATCAATCAAGTGGACCAACAATCAAGGAAGACTCTTCAAACTCACCACTGGAGAAGGAGAGATGTTCAAAGGAGAACCAGAAGACGATGAATTCGAGTCAGAGTCAGAGTCGGAGTCAGAGTCGAAGTCTAGAGAATTCACTAAGGAGTCTCCTCCTGTCGTCATCCCCATTCCCTTTGTCTCTCTTAGCTTAGCTTCAAATAACAACAGTAGTTCGGGAAATGTCCCAACAACTGTCCCTTTACCGCCACTGACCACGGATCAGATGGCTTCTTTGTTTCAACTTTTCTCAAACTTTAATATGAATAAATCAGGTTCTGCTTACTCTTTGTGTTATCTTGAGTGCAATTCTGTTTACGATGATACTGAGGATGACCCAAACCCAGACTCAATTGAGATACCTCCCTACATAGCCAAAGAAATACTACAGGAGGGGGAAGGGGGACCCGTAATAGAGAACACTGAACCCATCAAAGTAGGAACCGAACTAGAACCCCAAGAACTTAGGATAGGGACTACCTAGAGCCCTACCGAAAGGGCCAGTTTCATAGACCTCCTACACGAGTTCAAAGATGTAACACCCCCATACTCCAAGTGCCTTACCAGAACCACTCAGGTATGAAGACATCACCATCTCGGTCGCCCGAGGTATGATAATCAAATAGACAAAACGGAAACAACATTTATTATAAATAGTTTAATGATAAATACAATCCTCGAAACCAAACTGAAAGTACAATACATTATTCCAAACTATCTGTTCTCAACTGAAATGTAAATAAAAGCTAAACTACAGCGGAAGACTCTATCGTCATGTCGTGGCCATCCCAGCTATCCCCGTACTCATCTCTATACCTGCTCAATATCTGCTCACCATCCCCGAATGGATCACCGCAGGTTTTACAAAACAACACCGGGGTCAGTACTAATCACACAATCAATATAGACAACAATAATAAGACAAACAGACAGCTGAACTGCCACACACACACACACACCACCAACTCCCATCATCTCAATACTCGATCGTCCACCGGACCACACCGCGCTGGGGACCGCAGCCGTTCCCACCTAAGCCCCGCTCATCGTACGAGCGATAACCCTGTCCATTAATGTGCACATCCCCTTTCGTGGCGGGTTCCACGAAGGGCGAAACTAGGGCGTGAGATCACTCCCGCAAGTGACCCCACTCAGCCGAGAACGCATCTCGAGAGCCATAGACAACCAAACACAATCACAATCACAAACACAATCATCATATCAAACAACTAGCTACAGCACATCACCAATATCCCATTATGGGACTAATACTGAGTAGGAAATCCTACCTGGAAAGCACAACACGCAGACGGTATCTACAGCTGTATCAAAACGGCTCCTCTACGAATTCTCCTCCTACCATACAACACATAGATGCTACCATTCAATTACTACTCATAAAAACCCCCAATTCCTAAATTAGGGTTTCATCAATCTTAACAAAACATAATATAAATTATATTAAAAGCTTACCCTCGACGCAAGGAATCCAACGACGCGAACTACGATACAAACTGACCGTCTGAACTCCGGGAATTGTCAAGAACGCGATTAGGAAGAAGACTAGTTGCTTTCTCTCTTAAACAGGTTTTAGGTTTTGTAAAAAGTGATTTAGAATAAAGACGAATATGTTTAAATACCTTAATCGCGTAATAAACAAAACCCGAGAAAAACCCCCGATAAACCGGACACTCGATCGAGTACCCAAGGTACTCGATCGAGTACCCCCCTACTCGATCGAGTGCCCCAGCTACTCGATCGAGTGCCCAACAGGTCAGAAACTGTTTATCTTCGCAACTTGCCCTTACTCGACAGAGTAAGGGCTACTCGATAGAGTACCCCCCAAGACATAAATACGGAGTATTACAGTCTTCCCTCCTTAAAAGGAACTTCGTCCCCGAAGTTCAAACCACTACTAAAACAAAGGTACTCCAAAACATTACCGACTCAACAACCAAAACAAAACTCAACATAAAACACGCTACTTATCCAACTCATCCCGACAACCTACCGACGCAACATACAAAAAGGTGCATAAAACCCTTAAAAAACTGCTCGCGATCATCTCCTACCCCCCTAAAAGAAACAAGGTTACGTCCCCGTAAACACACATACCTGATCAAAAAGAAAGGGGTAACGCTCTTTCATGATATCCTCTGCCTCCCATGTAGCTTCCTCGGTCTCGTGGTTAGACCAAATGATCTTAAGCAAAACTGTCTCACCACTCCTGGTCTTTCTAACCTTTCGGTCTAGGATCTGCTTAGGTACCTCAAGATATGATAAAGACTCATCCAGCTCTAAGCTCTCTGCCTCCAACACATGTGACGGGTCACTCACATACTTCCGCAGCTGCGATACATGAAACACATTATGTACTCTCTCCAACGCAGCCGGTAAAGCCAAACGATAAGCAACTTCCCCAACTCGCTCTAAGATCTCATAAGGCCCTATAAACTTCTGACTTAGCTTGCCTTTCTTCCCAAATCTCATAACTCCGCGCATAGGAGACACTTTCAGAAGAACCTTGTCCCCAACCTGAAACTCTATGTCCCGACGATGTAGATCTGCATAACTCTTTTGTCGATCCTGGGCTGCTCTCATCCGTTCCCTGATCATCTTAATCTGTTCCACCATCTCATGTACCATCTCTGGTCCTAAAACCACTGCCTCAGCACTATCGTCCCAACAAATTGGACTCCTACATCTCCTCCCATACAAAGCCTCAAACGGTGCCATACCTATACTTTGGTGTGATAGCCGTTTGTTGTTGTAAGAAAATTCTATCAAGTCCAACCTCTGCTCCCAGCTACCACCAAAATCCATCACACAAGCTCGCAACATATCCTCAAGGGTCTTGATTGTTCTCTCGGTCATCCCATCTGTCGCAGGGATGAAATGTCTTTGTACTCATCTTCAAAGCTGTTCCCAACGATTCCTGCAACTCCTTCCAAAACCTCGATATAAACCTCGCATCTCTGTCAGACACTATGTCCTTAGGGACTCCATGTAACTTCAGCACGTTCTTTCGATAGGCCATAGCCAATTGTGCCTTAGTCCATGTATCTTTCATTGGAACAAAGTGAGCTGACTTGGTCAGACGATCTACTATCACCCAAATCATATTGTTACCTTGTTGACTCTTCGGCAAACCCACAATGAAATCCATGGAAATGGATTCCCACTTCCACTCAGGCACCTCCAAGGACTGAACCTTGCCTTGTGGTCTTCTTTGTTCCCCTTTAACTCTCTGGCATGTCAAACAACGGACACAAACTCACTGTCTCTTTCTTCATCCTGTGCCACCAAAACGTCTTCTTCAAATCTTTGTAAAGCTTGTCTCCACCCGGATGAACTGAATATGGTGTGCAATGCGCTTCTGTCATGATTGTCTTTTTCAACTCCTCATCATTAGGAACACACCATCTACCATCAAACCTCAAGCTACCATCTGTATGAATGGAAAAGCGGGACACTGTCCCTTTCTCTACTCCAGCTCTCCACTCCACTATCTTAGGATCCAAAGCCTGCTTATCCCGAATATCACCATAAAACTCTATATGTACTGTCATATCACCCATGGCATCTCCTTTCTGCATCATATGTATCCCAAAGCTCGCTACCTCATCTCTCAGCCTCATCAAAGATAGAGCCGTACATAAGGAATGTACACTCTTCCTACTCAAAGCATCAGCTACAACGTTTGCCTTCCCTTCATGGTAGATTATTTCCATGTCATAGTCGCCAATCAACTCCATCCACCTCCTCTGTCTCATGTTCAACTCCTTCTGCGTGAAGATGTACTTGAGACTCTTGTGATCAGAAAATACCTTAAAGATTGCTCCATAAAGGTAATGTCTCCAAATCTTGAGAGCAAACACCACTGCACCCAACTCCAGATCATGAGTAGGGTAGTTCTCCTCATAAGGCTTCAACTGCCTAGAAGCATAGGCAATTACTTTACCATTCTGCATCAACACACATCCCAACCCATTCTTCGAGGCATCCGTATAAACCTCGAAATTCTCGCTCCCCTCAGGTAATGCGAGGACAGGAGCTGTGGTCAAACGCTCCTTTAATGTTTGGAACGCCGTCTCACAACTCTCATCCCAACGAAACCTGTTCTCTTTCCTCATCAACGCTGTCATCGGTCTAGCTATCTTGGAGAAATCTTTCACGAACCGTCTGTAGTATCCAGCTAAACCCAAGAAACTTCTCACTTCAGCAACATTCTTTGGTGCTTCCCACTTTGTCACTGCCTCTATCTTCGCCGGATCCACAGCTACCCCATCTTTAGAGATTACATGCCCCAGAAAAGCAACTTTCTCCAACCAAAACTCACACTTGGACAACTTAGCATACAACTCATGATCCCTCAAAGTCTGCAACACGATCCTCAGATGCTCCTCATGCTCCTCCTTAGTCTTAGAGTAGACTAAGATATCATCGATAAACACCACCACGAACTGGTCCAAGAACTGTCTGAAGATCCTATTCATCAGATCCATAAACACCGCTAGAGGCGCATTAGACAACCCAAACGGCATCACCACATACTCATAATGGCCATACCTCGACGTGAAAGCTGTCTTCGGTATGTCCACATCTCTAATCTTCACCTGATGGTACCCCGACCTCAAATCAATCTTAGAAAAGACTGTTGCACCACTCAACTGATCAAACAGGTCATCTATCCTTGGCAAAGGATACTTGTTCTTTATCGTCACACGGTTCAACTCTCTGTAATCTATGCACAGCCTCAAACTCCCATCTTTCTTCTTCACGAAAAGAACTGGTGCTCCCCAAGGCGATACACTTGGTCTAATGTATCCCTTCTCTATCAAATCATCCAACTGCTTCCTAAGCTCCTCCATCTCCTTAGGACCCATACGATACGGTGCCTTAGAGATTGGCCCCGTCCCTGGCTTCAACTCAACGGTGAAATCTATCTCCCTCTTCGGTGGCAACCCCGGAATCTCCTCTGGAGAAACATCTGCAAACTCTCCCACCACTGGTATCTCGTCAACTGCCGGGCTCTCTATCCGGTCATCTCTCACATGGCACAAAATCAGAGGACATCCCTTCCTCAGATACGACTTCAAGGTGACAGCTGCAATCAACTTAACTTTGGGTTTGACTAGAAACCCACGGTAAGACACACTAACACCCTTAGGGCCTCTTAGGGACACTTTCTTTTGATGACAGTCTATCTTAGCTTTATACTTTCCTAACCAATCCATCCCAACTATCATCTCAAAACCATTAAAAGAAAACTCTAGCAAGTCTACAGGGAAATCGACTTGCCCAACTATCAAGGATACATCTCTAAACAACCTCCCACACGATACAGACTCTCCCGAAGGTATGAAAACTTGTTCCCTAACAGACTCATATACTCTCAAACCCAACTGTTTTACATGACTCGAAGACACAAACGACTGAGAAGCCCCCGAATCAAACAAAACAAACGTAGGAACACCATCAACAAGAAATGTACCGGTGATAACGTGCGCATCTTCCTCAGCTGCCTTCTTGTCCATCATGAACAACTTGCCATCGGTCTTCCGCCCACCTCCCGGACAAGATCGGGCGATGCGGTCGGCTTAGCACCCGACCCCGATTGTTGTTGTTGTTGTTCGTCGGTGTCTTCGATAAGAATTACCGCCGTTGCGGTTGCCTCCACTCGGTAGCTCCGACCTCCCGGTTTGGCCATGATCCCGCCGGTCATGTTGCTCGCGAAGCTCGCGCAGTCTCTCGGAAAGATCCCGGTGCACTCGTGCACTCATGTCTCTTGTGGCCTACGCCACCACAACCAAAGCAGTCACTCCCCGGCCTATTGCTCACACTCCCACGGCCTCTCTCCCAAAGGAAGTTCCAAAGACTAAACCCGGACCCGAAGAAAACCCCTCGGATTGATTGTGGTTGCCTTTCTTGAAATCAGATTGGCCACCACCCTCGCTCTCCGACTTCCTCTTCTCTCCACCCGACCTCTCCCGAGCCATCTCCACTAGCCTCTCGGCTCTCCCCACCCTCTCATATGCTTCCTTTACATCGCAAGGACTCCCACGGGTAACTTATCCATAATTTTCGTGGTTAGCCCTCTCTCAAACCTCAAAGCCGATTCTCCTCACTCAAACCCATATCCTCAAAGATATCTAGATTTCTCATTGAACTGCCTGTAGTACTCGCCCACGTACATCTCAAGCGGTCATCTTAAACTTGTCGAACTCCTCTCTCAACTTACTCCTCACATGTTCGCACGAACTCCTTCCTCACAAACCCTACGAAACTCCTCCCAAGGTATAGCGGGTAACCCCTGGTTGGTATATATCTCCTTGGCACTCACTTTCACTGAGTCCCACCACTTGCCAGCTGCCTCCCTCAGATAAAATGCAGCCTGATCCACTCTCATCTCATCAGGACAACGAACTAAATCTAGTATGTTCTCCATCTCCCTCAGCCAACTATCTAGAAGATTAGGCTCCTCAACTCCCTTATACTCCTTCGGATTAAACCTCGCAATATAGAGGCTGACTTTAGCATGGTCAACCTCCTTCTCCTTACTCTTATCCTTGTCCTCATTCACTCTCTTCAGGGTCTCGGAAGAGCGTCCTGGTGCTCTAACATCTTGACGATGTCGTCCGTAGTCATAAGCTCAGCTCTCGCATACAAGGCATTTCTCTTGGGCGGCATCTTGAAGCTATACAAAAAAAGGGTAAACATAAACACACGTTCTAAACCCCAAAACACGAAAACGCGCTGCCCAGCACCTACTCGATCGAGTATCCAAACCCACTCGATCGAGTAACGGGCTACTCGATCGAGTGCCCCCATGTACTCGATCGAGTACCCGAACTCCAGAACCAAACAGACCTTCTGATCTCTAACCCACTCGATCGAGTATCTAGGCTACTCGATCGAGTGACCCCCTACTCGATCGAGTACCCCTAGTTACTCGATCGAGTGCCCCAAAACGCGATTCTGGACTCAAAATCGTCAAAAACCTACCCGATCGAGTCAGCCTCACTCGATCAAGTACCACCCATACGTAATAGCTACCCGCATATTACGTCATATACTAACATGCTAACTTTATAAATCACATTATATCATATCAATCATGCTATTAATTGCCACGTTGTAAACATTCCATCATGCTATCATTTCATCAACAATATCTATATATATATATATATATAACATCACTTTTCTTTTATCTCATCAACTTCCAACTCGAACATACGACCATCAACACATTCCATCACATTGTTACGCAAGTTACTAAGCACACACATGACTCAACACACACATTCCCCCATGTAACCGGTTCAAAGTTGTAGGGCGACCCCTTGCGACTTTAGGACGTCTCCCAAGCCTTTGCACTAGCTCCTACGACTTTTACCCCGGGTTCATTTTAATTGACTACCTATGTTCATTAAGTTCATTGGTTACAGGTTTCAGGATCGTCGCTCTGATACCATTTGTAACACCCCCATACTCCAAGTGCCTTACCAGGACCACTCAGGTATGAAGACATCACCATCTCGGTCGCCCGAGGTATGATAATCAAATAGACAAAACGGAAACAACATTTATTATAAATAGTTTAATGATAAATACAATCCTCGAAACCAAACTGAAAGTACAATACATTATTCCAAACTATCTGTTCTCAACGAAATGTAAATAAAAGCTAAACTACAAATGGAAGACTCTATCGTCATGTCGTGGCCATCCCAGCTATCCCCGTACTCATCTCAATACCTGCTCAATATCTGCTCACCATCCCCGAATGGATCACCGCAGTTTTACAAAACAACACCGAGGTCGAAGACTAATCACACAATCAATATAGACAACAATAATAAGACAAACAGAATGCAAATTTGAATCGCCACACACACACACACACCACCAACTCCCATCATCTCAATCTTGATCGTCCACTTTGGACCACCCCGCCAATGGGGGACCGCAAATTCCCACCTAAGCCCCGCTCATCGTACGAGCGATAACCCCGTCCATTAATGTGCACATCCCCTTTCGTGGCGGGTTCCACGAAGGGCGAAACTAGGGCGTGAGATCACTCCCGCAAGTGACCCCACTCAGCCGAGAACGCATCTCGAGAGCCATGGACAACCAAACACAATCACAATCACAAACACAATCATCATATCAAACAACTAGCTACAGCACATCACCAATATCCCATTATGGGACTAATACTTTTGTAGAAATCCTACCGGAAAGCACAACACGCAGACGGTATCTACAGCTGTATCAAAACGGCTCCTCTACGAATTCTCCTCCTACCATACAACACATAGATGCTACCATTCAATTACTACTCATAAAAACCCCCAATTCCTAAATTAGGGTTTCATCAATCTTAACAAAACATAATATAAATTATATTAAAAGCTTACCCTCGACGCAAGGAATCCAACGACGCGAACTACGATACAAACTGACCGTCTAAACTCCGGGAATTGTCAAGAACGCGATTAGGAAGAAGACTAGTTGCTTTCTCTCTTAAATAGGTTTTAGGTTTTGTAAAAAGTGATTTAGAATAAAGACGAATATGTTTAAATACCTTAATCGCGTAATAAACAAAACCCGAGAAAAACCCCCGATAAACCGGACACTCGATCGAGTACCCAAGGTACTCGATCGAGTACCCCCTACTCGATCGAGTGCCCCAGCTACTCAATCGAGTGCCCAACAGGTCAGAAACTGTTTATCTTCGCAACTTGCCCTTACTCGACAGAGTAAGGGCTACTCGATAGAGTACCCCCAAGACATAAATACGGAGTATTACAAAAGACGTCTTCGCGTGGTCCTAAAAAGACATGCCGGGGATCGACAGGGATATCGCCGAGCATAGAATCCCGATTAAGCAAGGTTTCAAACCCGTGAAACAGAAGCTTCGTCGAATGATAACAGAATGGGCTCTCAAGATTAAAGAAGAAGTAGATAAGCAATTCAAAGCCGGGTTCATCAAAGTTTCCGAGTATTCTGACTGGGTAGCCAACATAGTACCTGTAGCCAAAAAGGATGGGAGAATCCGTGTTTGTGTTGATTTTAGGGACTTAAACAAAGCAAGTCCTAAAGATGTCTTCCCTCTACCACATATTGACATATTGGTGGACAATACCGCAGATCATGCATTACTATCCTTCATGGATGGGTACGCGGGTTATAACCAAATCAAGATGGCCCTAGAAGACATGCATAAGACCGCCTTTGTCACTCAATGGGGAACCTATTGCTATACGGTCATGCCGTTTGGTTTAATCAACGCACCGCAACTACACTCTTACATGACATGATGCACAAAGAAGTTGAGGTATACGTAGACGACATGATTGTCAAGTCCAAGGATAGAGAAGGGCATATTGCGAACCTTCGCAAAATTTTCTCAAGGCTGCGAAAGTACAACATGAGACTCAATCCTCAGAAGTGCGCATTCAGAGTAACATCTGGAAAACTCCTGGGATACGTTGTTAGCCAACGAGGTATATAAATAGACCCTTCCAAGATCAAGGCTCTGATCGAAATGCCACAACCTCAAACGGAAAAAGAAGTCAGAGGATTGCTGGGAAAAGTGCAATATATAAGTCGATTCATATCGAAACTCACCATGATTTGTGAACCTATCTTCAAAAAGCTCAAGAAAACGAATCACACCATGTGGGATGATGAATGTCAAAAGGCATTTGACCGAATCAAGGAGATATTAGCTAAACCACCAGTACTCATGCTACCCTAACGAGATCAACCTCTTGGTTTATATCTCACAGTAATCGAAACAGCCATGGGTGCCATGCTAGCTCAAACCGTAGGAAAGGAGGAAAGGGATATCTACTACCTTAGTAAGAAGTTCTTGGAGTACGAGTGCAAATACTCACAACTCGAAAAGACATGCCTCGCTCTTGTGTGGGCAACGAAGAAGCTACGCCATTACATGCTTAGCTACTCCGTCAAAATATACTCCAAAATGGATCCAGTCAAATACCTCTTCGAGAAACCCGTCCTCAACGGACGCCTGGCAAGATGGACTTTGATTCTCTCAGAGTTCGACCTCAAATACGTGCCTCTGAAAGTTATAAAAAGGCGCGCCGTTGCCGATTTCTTCGCAGAAAATCCCATCGATGATGCACAAACAATAGATACTTGGTCATTTCCAGATGAGGATATACTCCAGACCGATGTAGACTCCTGGGACCTTTACTTGGATGGAGCATCAAACTTAAGAGGATTTGGAATATGAGTGTTGCTCATTTCTCCTGAAGGCGAGCATACACCAATCTCTGTCAAACTCGACTTCGAGGTGACAAACAACGCTAGAATCGACTTGTCTCATTGGACTACAAGCGGCAGTGAGCTTAGGCATTAAAAACCTCCGAGTACATGGGGATTCATCCCTGATCATCAATCAAGTTACGGGATCTTGGAAGATCCGAAGCGAAAGCCTAGCATCTTATCAAGCCAGAATAGACCAAGTTGCCCAATTCTTTGATCACGTGACCTATCTACACCTACCTCGGGAAGAAAATCAATTTGCAGATGCTCTTGCAAAACTTGCATCTTTGATTAATATGCCAGATGACATGGTGGAAATGCCTTTATGCATCGAACGACGGTCAGAGCCAGCTTATGTCCACCAAATCACCGACGAAGAGGAAATCACGCAGGAACCCTGGTTCCAAGCAATCCTAGATTTCAAGCTCAACGGTACCTATCCACCGGATATGGACAAAAGGGGACAACGTGCTATACGCCTAATAGCTTCCCAATACGTTCTCATGCAAGGAGAGTTATACAAAAGAACACCTCTTGGTGTAATCCTACGTTGCCTTGATCATTCATAGGCACGGAAAGTGATGGAAGCAGTTCACGATGGAGAATGCGGTCCTCACATGAGTGGGCCCATGATGGCAAAGAAAATCACACGTTTGGGGTATTATTGGACCACAATGGAATCCGATTGCATCAAATATGTAAGACATTGCCACAACTGCCAAATCTCCGGGAATGTACAACATGTCCCTCCTTCGTTGCTCTATACAATGACATCTCCTTGGCCATTTTCCGCACTGGGAATTGATATAATCGGAAAGATAACCCCAGCCGGAACAGGAGGTCACTGTTTCATCCTAGTGGCAATCGACTATTTCACCAAATGGGTAGAGACGGCTTCCTACACTAGTCTCACGGCTAAAAACGTGGCAAAGTTCATACAAAACAACATCATCTGTCGATACGGTTGCCCACATGAGATCATTAGTGATAATGGATCACATTTCCAAGCTGAGACTGAGCAATTGCTAGCCAAGTACAAAATCAGGCATCACCACTCTTCGCCCTATAGACCACAAACTAATGGCGCGGTAGAGGCAGCAAACAAGAACGTTGTCACGATTCTCAAGAAAATGATTGACAACTATCGAGATTGGCCAAGCAAGATACCCTTTGCTTTGTGGGGATATCGCACATCTGTTAGGGCCCACCGGGCCACCCCTTTCTATTTGACCTACGGCATGGAGGCGGTACACAATCGAGTTAGAAATACCATCATTGCGTATCTTACTCGAAAGTCAAATCCCGGAAGCTGATTGGAAGAGGGATAGATATGAAGAACTCATCCTCCTGGATGAACGTAGGCTACGCGCCTTGCATAATGTCCAAACATATCAAGCACGTATCAAACGAGCTTTCAAAAAAAGGGTTAAGCCAAGAAACATCATGGAAGGAGACTTAGTACTCAAATCGGTTAGAGCTCTTTTACCTGTCGATCCAAGGGGAAAATTCAAACCTAATTGGGCCGGACCATTTCTAGTCAAATCCATACTTCCAGGGGGTGCGGTTAGAATCACAGACCTAGATGGGAACGAATTTGCCAACCCGACAAACCTCGATCAACTAAAGCGGTATTATGCCTAGAATAGGAACAAAAACGCGCCTCGCGTAACCTCACGTGTCGCTCTTGTGGCACTAAATAAACGGCCCCTGGCCAAGCTGAAAGAAGCTAATGTCACTCTGCTCTTGCATTTTGACAATTTGTCATCCTCATATCATCGAATAAACTAAACTGCACCTTCAGAGTAAGCAAAAAGCTCATGCTTATTTTCTAAAGTTCATTACAAGCTCTTGCTTAGAACAATTATTCTTTTACATTTACTCGAACTACGCGCAAGGGTTTGATTTCATTTTCTAAATGAATACGTAGGCAATCCTTCACGGGATACAACCCATTTTATTTCAAAATGTAAATAGAAGGACATTTGCATTGCATTTGGAATTCGACCAGAATAATAAATAGAAGATCACAACGGTTTCATAACCAATTAACCTTTTCTATTTCATTCATTTTTTTTTTCTTTCTAATAATAATACGCTACATAATAAAAATAAAAATAGGCTAGGATTCTAAAAAACCCACCTTTTTATTATAACAATAATAATAATAATAAATAATAATAAAGACTTGGGCTATTCCTCCATCTTCCCTTTGCCCTTGTCATTCTTGTCATACTTCTTGTCACGACCTCGAGCCGGACGCTCCTGCGCCACTTCAGACCTAATCACCAACAGTCTTTCTCGGGGCCTAACTTTCCCATTCTTGTCAATCACTTTATCCACGACAGGAGAGGTCTTCGGTTTCTTCGAAGGATGAACAACTCGAAACCCGGCTTCTTCCTCTCCCTCAGTCAGATGCTTCTCTTTCTCCTTTTCCACCTCGCGCACCTTGTAGTCAACGGGCTCACGCTTCCTCAATCTCTCGCGCTCTTCCGGTGTAGTAGCCTTCCTCCATCGCAGATAGGAGTCCGACACCCACAAGGCATTAGGAGAAGAGTTCAAGAACCATACATTTCTTTGAGCCCATTTAATGGCCCACTCTCTCAGTAGTAAGCGCCACGGCTGTCTGCGGGACGGTGTCAAGCTTCGGGATTGTCTGTTTCATTCCAACCTGTCTCATCAGCCTTCCCGGGAAGATGCATACCATGAATTCCAAGCCAGGAATGCGCACAGATCGAGTAGGATCCAAGGAAGACACTCCAGTGACAGATTTGAGGTGCCACCATGGTACAATCCACCTAATCAAGGGGCCATCATCACTCTTCAATTTATTCTCCCAATAATTGCAGACCCGAGTGAAGTCCACCATGTAAAGCCTGGTCCTCATTGCGATCGAACGAGCATGGTAAGATGGAACATGAACTGGGGGCTCGATCAATCGAAGACGCTCCATAAGCCAGACCTACCAAAAGCGGGTATTAAAAGAAAAAAAAAATAAAAAAAAAAGAAAAAAAAAAAGAGAACAAAAAAACGAAAAAAAGAGAAAAAAAAACGAAAAGAAAAAGAAAAAAAACGAAAGAAAAGAAAAGAAAAAAAATGTGTTCTTTTACCTGCAGAATAATGGGACTTCCCAAGTATGGTAGGTCGCGATTGGCTTTCCTATTATCCAAGCCCAATAGGATCTCTCCTAAGCATAAACAAGATGGGCTCCTGCGCAGCTCCATTTGCTCAACTAGGCCCAGGAGACGAGGATCACTTCTCAAGTCTTCATTAACATGCCCTTGAAGGACATATACATGCAACAAACAAAATCCAAATGCTCTTCGCCTAGCAATATAAGAAATGGTGGGGTCGGCCCTGTTAATGAATCGGTCGATGAAGTCCAACATTCGCACTCCCTTCGAGGTCCCTAAACGGTCCACCTCAATTCTAGTCAACCCAAGCAAGTCTCTAAATTTGCTCTTATACCCTTGCGAAGTAGAAGGAATGGCAGGCAAGTGTTCTGGGTTCCACCCACCGATCGCAGCAATTTCTTCAGGAAACGGGCAAATGTCGCCTCCAGGGAACGCAAAAACATGATAATTCGGGTCCCAGTAATCAAGACAAGCATCTAGGAATGGTTTGACAACTTTGATAAGCTTCAAGCTCAACAACGATCTAAGATTATAGGCGCCCATGTCGTGTTTCTCCATGTTGGAAAACTCATTGGTCCACTCCTTTAGACGAATCTCCAAAGTATTCATGATGGAAGATTATATTGAGAATTTTATGTAATAAGACGAAGAAGAGACGGAATAATTGTGTGAATAAAACCTCTATCGACGTCTCTATTTATACTAAACTCTGTTTCCTAAAATCTGCCAGATTAGACACACCTGGGAACAGGCGCAGCACCTGCTGCGCCTCTTCAAAGGGACGCAGCTCCTGCTGCGCCTCTTCCTCAGCAAGGTTTCTGTGATTTTCCGCGTTGGATCTTTCCTAAATTCCTTAGAGAATAATTTCCTATTCCTACGGGTTATTATTTTGGTAAATACGTGAAAATTGCCATATTTCGTATTTTCTAAATCCGCAGGCACGCATTTCAAGGCAATATCAGCATTCTCGTCATTTTAACCCACTCGTATATTTTCATTTTAGGAAATAATTTTCATTTTAATTTAACTCATTTCAAAACTTATATATTTCATTTATATATTTCATTTATTTCTTTTTTAGACATTTCATTTCTAACTTATAGGTTTTTATTTTTTTTTTATTTTTTTAGGGGTAACCCTCCCTACCGTCCAGTCATTTTCGGCAAATTTTTTGCATTTTTTGCATTTTCTCTTGCATTCTTTCGAGTCATTCGTTTTGCGCTAATTTAGGTCATATGCATATACAAATGTATGTTATACGTGATTTCTATGTAAATTTCGGCAGCATAATGGCGTAAACCGTCATCTACCAAACCTGTTCAAAGCTAACCTGCAGGTACAAGCAACGCAACCCAGCAGCAAGGGCACTCAGGCCATCATATACAACCAAAAAAGGGGAGTGTACAACAAACTGGGGGCTCGAGCCCCAAGCAAAGTCCAAATGCCCAAAATGAAGTTCCTAGTATGTACAAATGTGCAACAAACAACAACAACAAAGCAAAACTACTGCCGATCGCCCTCTAGCTCCGCAACTCTCGCCTCGAGAGCAGCAACCTCGGCGTCGCGAACCTCGAGCTCCCTCAACAAGCGAGCTGTCTACTCCCAAGACTGGGCCAACTCTCGCTCTAGCTCACGATCCCCCTGCAAGCAACAAAATTGGCTCATGTCAATCATTTCAAGCAATCATAAAATCGTAAAATCAAAATTCAATAATGAAATAAACACAAGGTTCATACCTGACGACCTCGACCGCCGACAAGTGCCTCGACGGCAGTAGCTCGCAGCCGGTTGGCCACCCTCCATAACGCCACAAACCGAGACGGCGCGACCTGCATTTCCAAAAAGAAGTTCTCAAATAATTGAATACGTTCATTCAAATGTGTTCTTACACAAAAATCATACAAATTAGAGGCTCACCCACCGAATCAGATGCTGCCAATCGTCCAAGCCAGCATCCGTCACAGCCACGTCAAAGTCACGCAGCTCGGAGAGCGTCGTCCTCCCAGTCGCGTCAGTGTACTCGAGAGTCTCGGGGTACTCTGGGGGCTCGATGCCCGCCGCCTCAACCTCCTGCAAAGTCAAATGTTCCATTAATCGATGATCTTTCATTGTATTCCCAAAATCAAGAATAAAGGAGAGTAAGATACTCACCACAACCGGCCAGTACGCCAACCTCCCATAGAGGAACGCCGAGTAGTCCTCACCAGGAAGAAGGAGGGCGTCACCACCAACGCCGCCAAGTCGGCCTCCTCTCGGCCTCGAAGGCTCCCTAAACATCGTCCTAGGAGGATCGAGAGGAACCGTCAAGACATCCCGAGAGCACTGACGAGCCAAGCGCTCGCCCAAGTACCACACAGGACCCATCGACGTCCTCAACAGCAGCCGGCTCGAGCTCCTAGGTCGATGGACCTCAGCCACAAAAGGAGGCGCTCTAGCGTACTCCGCCCAAGGCCTGGGCACCCACTGGGACAAGACAAACAAGGAATCATTCTTATGATCGGTTAAAAGCAATCAAGAAGCAAAATGAATGTAAGTGAAATGCTCACACTCTCCAGCTGAAGAGCGTTCACGTCCTGCCGATAGACACCGTGAGAGGAACGTTTGCTCCTAGTCCGGCACATCACCCAATCCCTCACGACGGGATAGGCCTTCTCCAAATGCTCTGTCCTCCGGGCAAGAGGCTCGGAAAGTAGGAGTACACCCACGCCTGTGAAGCAAGATAGTCAATAACGATCTTTCGTAACTCGACAAAGAAAAGAATTGATTTTAGTCTAAATGAAGGTTCATACCTCCAACAATATCCAGGGGCCGACGGCGCCAGGATAAGTCCCCTTCTCCATCAACTTCAGACGAACCATGGCCCTCATGAAGTGGATGAGGACCGCAAAAAGAGCGACCCGGTCCCCAACGCCCTAGGGAGCTCGGTCGAAAGAAAGGGAAGAAGCTTCGTCGACGACCTCTCGCCCTTGTCTCCGAGGTAGATCGAAGACGAGAAACCACCAAAGCCACAAACGAGCCCTCTGCTCACAGACATGGAGGAGGAGCCGTCTCTCTCCCATCAATCGTCACTGGGGGGTCTTCCCCGCAAAGTAGTATCGGACATAGGATCTGGGCACCAAACCAGGATCAGAACACCTTCGGCGACAAGTTCCAGCCGATCAACCTCCTAGCCTCGGCCGAGTCCACCCTCATGGCGACCTCCGCCACTCCACGCCTCGGCCCACACGGCACTGAAATCATGCCGTAGTCCTCCAACGTGACTCCCACCTCACCAAAGGGCATGTGAAAAGTGGAAGTCGTATCCCAGAATCGGTCCAAGAAAGCGTGGACCAGGCTAAGGTTAGCCCGCAGATTCCTCTTCGCGATATCCCTCCAGGCCTGCACCAAGGCACCAAACGCTCCACGCTCGATCATGGCGCGCTCCTCCGCCGACAGCCTCTCGTAGCACTCCATCGTCGTCGTGTAACCCGAGAACGACCTGATGTTCCCGGCCTCCTATTGTGATTTGAAACAAAAAGCTATCTTTAGTTTTGAACGAAAGTTGGATAAGATATGAGCAAATGAAATGAATGAAAGAAGGTGATTTGATGGTTAATGAATTCAAGATTACCAAGCTCTTCACCGTCCTATAGGACAGGTGACCCTCCGCAGCCCAATGCAATTGCCTGCTGTCCCAGGTCTCAGCCCACGTGGGTGCTCCCCTCAGCTGACGACCTCCTCGGCCAACGTTGGCCCGCCTCGGGGCCTCCTCCTCCTCAGCAGCCTCCTCCTCGTGGACCTCGTCCCCAGCAGCCATCACCGCAGCGGTGAAAGCCTCCTCCAAAGCCTCCTCGATAGCGCGAGAGGGGTCAACAGCAATGTCCATCTCCATGGGAGCTCTCCCAGAAGTAGAAGCCTCGTCACCTGCAAAATTAAAGTAATTTAGGCCGCGTCACGTGACGACAAGCCGTGGTTTAGGGATTTTCGAGCCTTCGGAAGCCCTGAAATCGCTCTTTTCTCGCCATCTTTGGCCGTATTCTCACAAACCCGATCACTCATGTGGTAATTAGGGTCAAGGCAAGTCTAATTTGAAGCCTAGTTCCGGATTCGAGTCGAAATTTCGGCAGCATTTCGTTATAACGACGATTATGCCCTAAAAAGTGTCCTGAAAAAGCTGTCACAAACCAAAATTCCGAGATGGTAGGAAGTTTACCCATCATCCAAGGATCCCAAATATCAAGTTTCATCGCAAATGGGCAATCCTAAGGCTATTTTCGAAGCAATTTACGGTCTAGCTGTGAAACCGTCTCAATTTCACTCAAATGCTCAAAACTCAACGAAAATTCGAAACAAATACATGGTTATGATCCTTATATTACCAATTAGCCATTTGCACGGCTAATTTTATAAGGCAAATTCATTTGGGGGAAAAGCCCCAAATTTTCGACATTTTAGGGTTGAAAACCCTTAATTTTGCCGATCAAATTCATCCATTATTGAAGATTAATGCAAGAATTATATATATACCTCGATTAGTCATGATGAATGCAAGCTTTTGGATCAAATCTTGGCGGAAATGGTTAACATTTGAGAGAGAAATTGAGTAATTTGTATTTCGAACAAATGAATTAAATCCCTCTGTTTATCGCGTTTTTACGCAGAAAAGACACCTCCAGGAATAGACGCAGCAGGCGCTGCGCCTTTTCCAAGAGACGCAGCTCTTGCTGCGCCTCTTCCTGAGGTTCCCTTCATGCGAGTTTTCAAAAATTCGTTATGAGTTCGTTATTTGTGGGCCTATCCTTGGTGCGCCTCTTCCTCGATGCCAGTTTGTCTTTTTTGGTCCGTTTGACGATTATCTTTCGTTCAGACCCGCATTTCTAAGCTGACTACAGACTATTATACGTTATTTATCGCTTCCAACACTTTGCTTGTCA